>NC_056741.1:1843917466-1843949966 GCF_019279795.1 Protopterus annectens
TGCATTTCATTTGCCTCTACCTATTTTCTTGCATACATATTCCATGCATCCCACTCCCCTTTTTTATATCTGTCTACTTTATGTTTTCATTTACAGTGACATTGCTCTAAAATGAACAGAGTAACCCAGAGCTGGTGTTCAATCATTCATATTTTGTCCACACATTGATGACATTTACACCCACCCATCCTATAGATTTTTAGAAGTCCTTTACTTTACTTTTATGTCATGGTCTGCATGATGTACCCACTCTGGGCCAGTAATCAGGGAGCCTGAATCCTCACCACTGACACTGGAGAGGGACATTCACTTGGAAAAAAAAATGGATGCACCCAGTATTTCCAGATGCAGCTGTCTGTATCAAGCAAAGTTTCCCTTAAGAGCACACAGAGAACTCACTCAGTCCAGGGTCTGGGTTTCTCTATCTGTCTCCCTCCAGGCCCCAATAAGACTCCTCACTGGCACAGCTATAAAGCTGAGACCTCAGCTGAGTGTCCAGGCCAAGTTCTCCAACACTATGTCTGTGAAACCAGTGCTTCATGCCCCTGCACCAAGCAGTTGACTCACAGACGTTTTGAGATTTGATTTACACACACACACACACACACACACACACACACACACACACACACACACACACACACACACACACACACACACACATGCACACACACACACACACACACACACACACACACACACACACACACACACACACACACACACACACACACACACACACACACCTGGGAAAGGCTGTCACAGATTTACTAGCTATGCCCCCTTCTGCCAAGACTATAAGGTAGTTACACTCCCTCCAGAGACTCCAAAGCCGGCTATTCTAAGACTCTTGCAAGGGTACCCAATTATACTGATGAAGTTAATATTTATACAAATGTTAATGTTGACCAAACAGCAAGGCTTTCAGTGCCACCAGATAAATATAAGCACTCTCAAAGGTTAAAATATTCTCTAAAAGACCAGCTAGCATGAAAGTATAAATATATTTCATAATAAATAGTAAAAAAAAACATGAAAATACTAAATATCTATTTACAATAAACACCAGAGTTTCAAACAGAGGAAATACTAAAAATAACACAGATACAGAAAAACAGTACTTAACTAATCTCACTATATTTTCCTGACTGATCTAAAGAATTATTATTCCCTGATTACTTACTAGAGCAAGGCAAGATGAGGTAGCTGAGTGGTCCTTCTTTATCAGGTTCCAAGAACAGAGTGCTCTGAGACTTCAGTCTCACCTAGTATTAAACATTATTTTAGTGATGCTTTACTGAAGGACATCACATACATCTGGTCATCTGACGTCTGGTTCCCATGTAACTCCCCCATTGCTAGAAGCTGCCAGGATTTAACACATGTGTGTCAATAATACAAACACACATAGAGCTTGCCGATATCTTATGCAGCTTCTGGAAGTTATAAAACAATTTGAAACATCTACCCTTTCAGAGTAGCAATTAGTTCACTGCTAAAGACAATACAGAATGCTTCCTAAAGCTTGTTTTCTCAGACATTTTTATCTGTGGCTTCAATCAGAACAATAAGGTACAATATTTATGGCCTAAATTAAGTAATTTAATTTCTTACTTTTTTAAGGTTAGCTGGAGCTGAGCTTAACCTCTTCTCTTCCAGTATCCTCTGTTACAATGTATACATTTAATCAGTTACAGTACAGTGCAGTCTGATATACATGTATATTTCTTTTCTGTCCAGCAGGACACACTTTTGATACATTTTTAATCCAAGCATCTGTGCAAATCAGTTTGATATACAAATAACATATAATTCTTTACAAAATTCCAGCTAGCTATGCTGGCATATATTATGCATCCACTGCCCTACTTTTCCTAGCATATCTGGCAATACTCCACATCATTGCAGTCTATATTAAAACTGCTAATTACTGTTCTTTGTACATTACACAGTTTCTGTGAAATGTACTACAGAAGGCGCCAGCAAAGGTCTTAACTTTAGTGTGTTGACTGCAGCCCATGTGTCTTTCTGTAGATCTAGTCACTTTATGGGCACTCAGTAGTCTACATCTGAATCTACATCACCTTATTTTGTCCCACTAAGAATTTTCCTTCTGCCTTTTGTATTTCCCTTTTTAGTTCCCCTGTTTGACTAGAATCTCTGTTTCTGCATTGCTTCCCATTTCTTAATCTATTCTCCATTGACTCTGCAGTTTCCTGGTCCCCTTCTACACTTTTTTCATCCAAAGGCCTCCCCATTGCCTCCAGCCCCTTCCCATCCAGAATGCAACATCTAATTTTTCTGAGGTTTATGAGAGGCCATCTCCTCCCTCACTAATTCTTTTGATGTGATCTCTCCTTGCTTTGTGTACTTTCAGAGCCTTCTTCTGTATGTCTTCATAACATTATTTGTTGACATGATTCTCATGCTCCTTTGGATTTCTCTCTTGTGTCTTGGTTTTCTGTTGTCTTCGTATCATATGTCTGTTGTAGTATTTCCTTTACTTCTCTATGCCTTGGTACCTCCTACTCCATGTCTGTCACCTTCATTACTTGTGTTTCTTTACCTCATGATCTCTTCCTGTCTCATGGCTCCTCCTTCTTCTATGGTCTTTTCAGGTTGTGCTTCCATTCCACCTTTCACTGTAATTTGAATAGTAGATCTGTATCTAAGCCTCTGGCTGCTACTTTTGGTTATATGGTTAATGAACTGTTCAATGTCTCCTTGTCCTATAACTTGCTTCACTCCTCTTTCTAGCTTTCTAGTGTGCATTTAGCATGATTGTATTGTTGTTCATTCAATAATCAGTAGGACTTACAGTTCATTTACTTTTTGTATCAATTTTTTTTTGCCTGAAGAGAGTGCCATGAAAATCCTCTACAGTTTTAATAAACATTCATCTGTGAAACATTACCTTTTGTGCTCTGACTTCTTAGAGAATTTCCTGTTTTGTTTTAAACGAATGTCTGCTTGCTAGTATATGTCTGGGAGGGTATTCCTTTCTCTTTCCTTCTTTGTTTATTCTTTCTGTAAACAACCCTTGCACATTTGTTGAGGAGTATGTCTTATGGAATTCCCAGAACCAGTTTTTCTAGTTTCACTTCAGACGCATTTTCATCCTAAGATCCAAATGTTATTGCATCTAGATCTATTTTCCAGGTCATCCATCATGTGATTTTTGCCACTTCCTGTCCTAGTTCTGGGATTCTTTTATTGTGCTCCTATTCTGTTCTGTTATTTTCCATGTCCTGGATATTTTCTTTTAGCTTCTTCTTTCACTTTTACTAGCCTGCTATGTTGCTTTTTATCAGTACTGTAGTATGGGTGAAGCATGGGGGGGGGGGGGGGTTGACTGTTGTGAGTAAAAGCTGTTAGAAGCTGCCATCAGCAGAATAGGTGTTGAGTGGATATCAGTGCAATATCGTCAGTCAGAAGCTAGTATAGATCTTTGCTAAACTTTATGGTGCCATGATTGATGTTTTTTTCTTCAGAGTCCCATACACTTTTTTGGTCAACAATTCATGGATTTTTGGGGTGGGACAGCATCCTGGAGATTGCCCAGGATGCCAGACGAACTAGCTGTGGCCCTACTTTTCATTGTTCCTACATCCTCAGTGATCCTCACTGGCTTATGGAACAGTGTGCGCAGATGTTCCTCTTTTTGGTGCAGCTTTGAAGGAAGCCATCTGATCTCTCTTCCTGTATGTTCACCCTTCCTGCTTTTTACCCCATTCTAGCTTTGTAGGGACCCTCTTTCTTCTTCTTCATCAGCCTTTGTCCAAATCTCTGTGTCTAGACAGCTGTCTTGCTTTGGCTCTCTGGCACACTGCTCTCATTGTATTCTAATCTTTTGACCATGAATTAAAATGGTCTTCCTTCTGCAGTGCATGGATATGAGCTGGACGGAATAAATTTGGGAGAAGGGAGAGAGAATGATTTAAGTACAAAACAATGTTTCTGGATGAGAAAGAAATAGAACATGATGTTTAACAATTTAAAGATTAATGCACAGATGACAGACAGGGGTTTTTGAAAGCAACCAGTTATTCTCTGGAGATTGTCCTGCAGTGATACCATGTATCATAAATTCTGATAAAATTGATGAGACTAAGAGCTTTCTGTACAGGCACATTCACATAATTTAACTATTCAAAAACTTTCTGTTGCTAAAATTGGCAGGTAACAAGTATAGGAACTCAAGACATGACATAACAAGAAAATGCCAGAAAAGAAGACCTTACATTCAAAAACAAACATCCTTATATGTTAGAGCTGTAGAAGTGTTTGTGTTAAAATAACAAATTCTAGTTGTCCAAAGTTTGATTTCAGGATCAGCAGCTGTCACTAAGTTGCTGATTTAAAAGTTTCAGTTGTAGTATCACTGGAAAGAAGGATAGGCAACTCTGTCCCTGCATGTATTTTATCCTATATATATATATATATATATATATATATATATATATATATATATATATATATATATATAGCGAGAGAGAGAGAGAGAGAGTGAGCGAGAGAGATAATAAATATATATATATATATATATATATTACATCTGAAACCTACATCTACCTTTATTCTACCGATCCTGTTATTCCTGTGATCTATGAGCTTCCAAAAACACATAAGAGTTTAACAGCCCCACCTATGAGGCCCATTGTTTCAGGTAACAGATGGGTCATTACTGCTCTCTCTAATTATCTAGAGAAACAACTAGCTCCTTTTTTGAAATATAGTAGAAGTTATATTAGAGATACTAGTGATTTCCTAATTATTTTAATGGCATGGTCTACCACTAATGAATGTAGGGATATTTTATTGGTCACTATGGATATAAAATCCCTTTTTACAGTGATTCCTAACAACGAAGGTGTAGAATGTATTAGAGTATTTACATGCCTATCATGATTTTCCTAATTCAAAAATTGAGATGCTTTATTCCATGTTAGACATCATCCTAAACAATAATGTTTTTGTGTTTGACAAGCATTTCTTCCATCAATGAATGGGTGTTGCCTTGTGCACCTCGTTGCTAACACATATGCCAACTTAGTGTTAACAAGATGGGAAGAAAGTTTTGTTTTTGGTAATGGTGTACTGTTGTTTAAGAATGAGCATTTAATGTTTTTCAAATGTTTCCTAGATGATGTCTTTTTGCTATGGAGCGATGATGCCCAAAGTCCCCATATCTTTGTTGATTTTTTTATATTCCAGTGCTAACTTTCTTGTCTTTGAGGTTAAACATTCGTATGATAAAGTTGGGTTTCTTGACATTGTTGTTAGTTCTAATGATATGAAATCTGACTCTGAAATTTATAGGAAGAATGTACAGGCTGTCAGATATGTGCACTCTGATAGTATGCATCCAAGGCATATTTTATAGGGGAGTCGTAAAAAGTCAGTTTTTCAGCGCATGTAGGTTAAGCACTAAAGATGAGAAATTCCTGTTTGAAATGGATAGTATGGCAAATTACTTTATGAGTAGAGGCTATAAAAATGCTCTTATTGAGAGCACTAAAGAATTAGTAATCAGTCAAAGGAATAATTTAGCTAAACCATAGTTTTATTTGGTAAGTAATACTAATACTACTTCTGAATCTAGTAATAGTGAATACAGTATTGGATGTCTTATGAAGTATAATAGGTGTACAGATACTGTTAAACATATTAAGGAGAAAATGTGGGCTATCCTAAACTCTAATCCTGAAATTAATAGCATTATAGGGGATACACAGAAATTTATCTTAAAGAAACAAAAAAATCTTAAGCAGCTTCTATGCTATAAGGATCTAAGAGTGAGGTCTAATGGTGGTAGGTTAATTAAGAGGAATGGTACTATCCCTTGTTTTAACTGTATTTATTGTACTAATGTTATTAATGATACATTTTTTAGACATCCAATTAGTTAGAAGCCTGTTTTCTTCCAAGAACTGAGCACTTGTTTTACTGAGAATGTAATTTATTTTGCTGGTTGTGTTTGCTGTGAATGTTTCTATATAGGTAAGTTGAGTATGAAACTAAAAGAAAGAATTAGTACACATCATTCTGATATTCCCAGAAAAGTGGAAACTAATGCACTAAGCAAATACATATTAACTAGTGGTGTGGAACACAGATTTAAATTTAGGGTATTACAGAGATGTTCAAGGGGGGACTTAGTTACAAAAAGTGAAATGGCAGAATACAGATGGATTAATTACTTCAGAGAAGATAATCTGCCAAGGTTGAATAGAACTAATAGTGTAAAACCTGTTTTAAGAGTTAGGTGTGACTTTCTTTAAAGTATGTTTTTATGTTTTTTTTTATATGCATTTACAACTTTTATCTAATCTTTACATTTTTTCTTGTATGTTTTATGAGGTTTTGGGCTGTTATATGAGTTTTTAAATGTTTATATTTACATGATATTATAAATATATGTTGTGATTTTTTACTGATAGCCTGGCTTTCTATATGAAAGGAGTGAAGTTGATTTATTGTGTATCTGCATTGAGAATGAGCTACAGTCTCAAAAGGTTTGTGTTTGTTTTATACTTCTACCTTATTAAACTTGGAAGTTGGTCTCTTGGTTTCTTTTGTCATATATATATATATATATATATATATATATATATATATATATATACATATATATATACGTGTAATATATATATATATATATATATATATATATATATATATATATATATATCTATATCTATATGTATATTAGGGTGGTATGTTATATGCTATGTTAAACCTTACACATTCCCAGAGAACAGTCCACATATTCCCAAACATGCCTCTTATTTGTCCAGGATTTTGCATGAAAATCTTTAACTGAAGCACTTTGCCCCTTCATCTCAGTCAAACACTGTGTTGTCCTGGTTTAATACTGTCTGTGGCAATTTAGAAACAACCAGTTAGAATAACTGGTCACAGCATACAACCTGCCTACCTCCCTACCTCCTTACATTATTCATATATTCAATTAACTTATTTGGTCATTGTAGTTAGCTACAATGTTTAATATAAAAGCAGTTGCACAAAAGTCTGCCACTCAGAGTTGCAGTACCAGAGAGTGACTCTTCAGAGGATGAGCACACTCACAACCACTGTGTATCTATGTCGTTAGCAGTCTGTGGACCAGCCTGGGTCATGCTATGTGTTATGTTGGCAAGTCTGGGTCATACTGTGTGGTATGGTGGCCAGCCTAAGCCAAGCCATGTGGTATGGTGGCCAGCCTGGGCTATTTTTTTATGATATGGTGGCCAGCCTAGGCCATGCCATGCCATGTGGTAAGTTAGTCAGACTGTGGTATGTTGTATGATGTGGTGGGCAGACTGGGCTATGTTTTATGATATGGCCATGCCATGTGGTATGGTAGTCAGCCTGGGCAATGCCATATGATGTGGCTAGTCTGGGCAATGTTATGTGGTATGGTGGCCAGCCTGGACCATGTTGTGTTGTATGGTGACCATCCCAGGCCATGCAATGTTTTATGGTGGCCAGCCAGTCTCATGCTATGTGATATGGTAGACAGTCTTGTGATGTGGTGCCCAGTCTGGACAATATCATGTGATGTGGTGGACAGCCTGAGTCATTCCATTTGGTGTAGTGACCAGCCTGAGCCAAGTCATGTAGTTCGGTGACCAGGCTAGGCCATGTTGTGTTGTATGGTGGCCATCCTTAGCCATGCCATGCGCTATGGCAGCCAGCCTGGGCCATGCCATGTGGTATGGTAACCTGCCTAGGACATGCCACATGGTTTAGTGATTCTGTTTTTATATTAACAGGAATGTGCTGAGGTTTGACTTTTCAGAGCAGGAAGTTAATTGACAGGCAGGCTTTATTCCTTTTCACTTGAACCCAGTTAATTGTTTAATTGTATTATAAGAGTTAATGAGGCACTGCACACTCACATGTTCAATAAGGCTGTCATGCTTCCTTCAGTCCTAAAATCCTAAGTACTGGAAACAGATGTGTCCAGTTTTTGTTTTTCAACAGTCCTGCATGTATTACATTTGACAGTTTCTGCTGAAGCTGAAATAAATTGACTGATCATAAGAAGTTGCCCTCAAGCCAAGATCAAAGGTCACATCCTACCTCTCAGAAGCAGAACATGTTGAGTTAAATGAATGAACTTTCCTTTTCAGCAATATGACATTGCAGATCAGTATATGATTTTAAGCCACACTATAGAGATGACACTTTGGCAAATGACCATCTTAGACTTTTTCATATTTGGAGCAGACATTCATTCTGATGCAAATTAGCATTGTGCTGTTTTTTTTTTTTTTTTTTTTTTTTTTTACAGAGGTTGCATAATAGCTTCAGTTTTTTGGGATTGTGGGATTGTTTTACATAGAAGTTATACCTATGACAGCATCACTTGTTTGCTGTCAAACAGCATAACAAATATAGTTACTTAATTATTTAACACATGTAACTATTTATATTACAATTTAGCATTTCACATTATCACAGCAGGTCAGGGGAGAAATGGTGAAGTGTACAACTAAAAAATATTTATAGTCTAGTCTGTAGAAATTTGATTGTGCAATAGCCATATCTTGACTTAAAATATGTACATGCCGTGTATTTGGAGACACTGGTTATGATATACAAAAGTGGCTTTTAGGAGTCATGACACGGAGGCAACCGTGATTCCTTCATTCAGACTGGACTGTATAAAATAAAGAAAAGAGTAATTATTTAAGATCGTTAGTTTCCTTCCTTTATGAAGTCAACATTCAAGCCCTTGTAGACAATTTGCTTTGTACTGTCTCACCAAGCAGTATGTTGCTATGTGGTATAACAGATAAGAAGAAGAAAAATAAGAACGGAATGTCCAAATTTGTGTAATTTGCATACTACCGAAGCAGTTACTGGCGCAGACAGGAATCTGATGGAGAAACACATATCACATTTTCTTTGTATATAATATAGAGGTTGTGCTCATTGCTGGAGTGGGTTGGATAAAACAGAAAGGAAAACAACAAAACATTATAATAAAAAAGTGGCATACTGACTTTATTGTGCTTTAAAGGACGAGCTCACAAAACTGCACTGCACTGCACTGCACTGCACTTGATTTTCATGATCATTTTATTTATTTTTTGTTTATTTATCTGTCCTTTGTTGACGGGGTTAGTCCCACTGGGCCTCTTTTTAGCGGACACCCGATGTGGTATTTATACTGCTAAGGAAAATTTATCCAGGGCATCAGGGAACTTCTGCTGTTCAAATAATTTAATAGTCTTGTCTCTAATTACTGCCAGTGTTTTATTTCTTATATCTTTCTAATCTGTAAAATGGCAAAAGGGCTTTATGGAACAGCCTAAGTGACCCAAAATTAATTAGTGATGCGGGTAACGTACAAATCCTCAGTGAAGATGAGTATTCCTATCCTTTTGGGAGAGACTGTAGTGGTAGACAGATTGTTGTTTGGGTCCTTGTGGGGGTTGGGGTTGGCAGTTTGCTGGGATGGGTGTGCATGATGACTAAGGAAGTGGGGATGACGTAGAGCTTTAGAGGACACCTTCAAATATGTCATACCTTACTGTTTACCCAATCTCACAGCATAACAAAACTGCTTAGAAGGGGTATGACTGAATAGAAAAGCTGCTATTTCTTTTCCACATTTCCACCTCTTCCTCCCATCTCACTGACAGCCAAGGCAGTCTCAGCTCCAGGGCATAGTATCAGGGACATATAAAGCAGCAGCAGGAGCAGTAATGAGCAGCTGATGACCAGTTGGAGGCATGGCAAAGGACAAAATAAAAGAATGCCTTTGTGGAGCCTGACATGTTTATGGTATATTCCTTTGTAGCCGAAGCTCTACTATTCCTTTCAACCACATTTCATTTCACTGCTGCTTCCCACAGACTACATCAGAAGCAAATGACAAACCATATTCTTTGGCCATGTCCATCTTCTATTCTCTATCCACTTACAGCAAATACTGGGATATTCTGCTACCTTAGCTGGATGGTTTCAGTCTGGCAAGTGGAGGGGAAGGAAGATGTAGGGCACTGTTTAGCTCAGTTTGTTTTTCTTTGACATGTAGATTCTGTTATTGTTAGCAGCTGGTTTCAGAACAGCATCTTAAGGTACTCTAGTAAGTTAGACCTGAAGGAGAACCTAATGTGGTTGCTTTTGTTAAAGCTGAGAAAAACAGCAGAATTTTCCTTTCTTCATGGTTACAACAGGTTCCTACGCAGGTGAATGTGCTAAGACTGAGAGCTGGGAAATCAGCATATGTCACTGAGTCTTACGTATTTCAGCTGATGACTTGGCTTGTCAGTTATTTCTTAAATTAAAGCTGTCTATTCACAGTTTACCAAGTATAGGAAGGAAGCTATTTATATTAAATTTAAATTCCCTGTCCTTTGTAGGTGGCATGTCCCAGTGGCAGTCTTAGCTTGGTCTGGATTGCTTCAAGAAAGTGAGGACATTTTGTTCAGCAGGTGTATACATCACTGGTGGTTGTTAGTTGAATACTGTGGTTGTCTGTATTCTTATTCTCATTCATAAGACAAAATTTAAAGGTCCTGCTAATCATCTGATTTTCTTTCTTTTTATGAAATGTTTCTGATAGTCTAGTAAAATGTTATTTCTGATAGTTTAGTAAAATGTGTGTACTGCTACATGTACCTTGCAAAGCACAGCTTTTACTGAATGATATCCCTGAATTTTAACATTTGTCCTGGTTCATTAAGCTACAGCTTTTGACATGAATCCTGACCAGTAGAACTGCATGGTCCTAAAATACTAAACAAAATTGTTTTATGAGATATATGTTGTGAAGTAAAATTTATTGTAGCTCTTTGCATTTTTTCCAGGATTAACCCAGTAGATTTTTGTATGCAATTTAGTTCAAAAATAAATTACTTATTTTTACATTTCAGACACTGTATTTAAATACCTAACAAAGGAAATATATAAATGCAGGTACTTTTGGCTTTCTGATTGGTTCAATTCTTAAATTTCTGTTTCTTTTTATATTATTCCATCCAGGTACCAGTACCCAACAATGGACCAGCTATCCTCTATGCTGCCATGCGTGATCCAGCATTTTGGGTAAGTATGTAATATGAACCGAGGGTGAAAAAGTACTGTTTGGTAAACTGCATGAAGAAAACAGGCAAACATGAAATAAACATGCAAGGAGGATGAACATTTCTTGGTAAGACTGACTTCATTTTGCACAGTGCAAGTCAAAATGCTAAAAGTTAAACATTCTGAGATCTGATGACACATCTGAAAAGGTCCTAGAGATCAAAATATAGGAAAAACAGTAAGCAGCAAGATGCATAAATCGTGACATTAACTTGGTTAAAAAACATCCTCTAGAGTAAGATGCTAAAAGATATTTTTGCACAAATTATTGAGGGAGAGAGCTCTTAGGAATAGAATGTATGAACATGGAAATGACATTAAAAATAAAAAGGCAACAAGTGCACTATATAAACATTTATGGTCTGTCCCCATTTTAACAAGTGTTCATTTGGTATTTTAGAGCAGGTTAAACCTAACCCCAGGGGGGGGTGTGACTGGAAAAATCTGCTAAAGAAGAAAGAAACTCAATGGCAATTTAAACAGCAGCTGTGATCCCCCAGGTTTAAATGAAAACATTTCAATAGCCCCTGTGTTTCAGGAGAGAGCTAACAAAATATAAGAGATAAACATATATATGCTTATGAATTTTTTTTTTATATATAATAGGGTGTAACATTAAGTTCTAACATTTCATTTATAATAATACTGAGTCAGTATTTTAAAGTTTTATAAGAATAAAGTAGATATATGTTTTAGATAAAGTGTAATTAATGTTTTTGGAGTGCATTTGGTCATTAGTATGTTGATTGTTTTACATTGGTGATTGGCTTACATTTTTTATAAAAGTGAAGATGTTTAGAAGGGAAGTTTATTCTGATAAAGGCTAGATGTTGTAGCCGAAAGCGCTCAATCTGGTTATTGTAAATGAAAAAGATACTTGGATTTTATACGGCCTGATCTTCGTGTAATTTATGGTGTTTTGGTATATTGGCAAGCTAGAAGGGCATTAATGCCCGTGCTTGAAATATTTGTATGTATGTATGTATGTATATAAAGTATCTTGTAAGATATGTAAAAGTGTAAAAACACAAAATCACACTGAAGCCGATGTCTGTATATCAAATAAATTAAAACTAATAATGCATGTTGCACTTACAAAAATACTAAAAAGTAATCTGTCTTATAACCATACATAAAAAAAAAAATATATATATATATATATATATATATATATATATATATATATATATATAAGACATAAAAATGTCCTATGTTGAATATTCAGATGAATAGTAATACAAATTGTAAATATGAATCATTACATAAATAAATAAATGATGATCCATAACTATCTACTACATAAAAAACACTTTAAACTAACAGACTTGTTTGTTGAGCCCTGGTGATTTATCTGCAGCTAAAATTAATTGCCATAAAGTCTCCTTGCATTCCAAAATATTGTTTGCATCGCCACCCAATTCTGTTTCATAAACCTTGTCTAATACTGAAAATTCAAACTTGTTAATTTATTTGATATACAGATATGTATTTACATTTATATATGCATATACATATATTATTATTTTTTTAAAGTTTTATTTGATGTCATTTCCTGTATTGGTAAGCTATTTAAGGGAGTGTGGGTAACAGTTTGTTTGTTTTCTGAAGAAGTTCATGTATTAAATTTTAGTGAATTAAAGCGCTAAAACACTTGTGGCTGGATTCATCTTTTGTGCCGTTTGGTTACACGACTGGTTACACAATTGGTGTTTCATATGTAAAAGTGTAACTTCCCTCCTTTTTTCTGTGATCTTCATGAAAATTTTATAATCTATATTATTCAATACTGTAGGCCTACAATTATGAATATCATTTCTGTTACCCTTTTTCCATATAAATTTAAATGTTCCTCTACATATTTCATTATAAGTAAAACCCACATCGATCCACTCATTTAAAACTTCTATAAAGCAATTATTTTGTATTGTTGTCAAATTTGTATACATATTGTATTCTATCCCATCTGGTCCTGCTGCTGTTTCTATAATTACCTTTCCTAACATTGTGTCTAATTCTTCTGATGTTAGTGTCTTTTCCATATCACTATTATCTTGATCTGATAATGATTTCACTTTCCATATAATTTTTGATCTGTCATTTTATCACCAAACATTTCTAGAACATAATCCACTAGTGTTTTCATTACATTTTTTGACCTTTGGGCATCAAACCCTTTTCATCTTTCACTTTCAAATTACACTGTCCCTTTCCATTATTTTAGTAAGGTACAGAGCAACCTCCTCTTTTTTTCCAGAAGAAAATATCTCTGTTTAAATAATAAATTTTTTGATTTTTTATTGATTTATCCTAGATATTTCTTTTTCATTAGTAAAATACTTGCAATAATTTTTTCTAGGCTGTCAAATGCTTCTTGGTTGTCATACTATAGTTTTTCATTACTTCTTTCCTGTTATCTTTGACAGGTTATATAACATTTTTATGTTTATTCTTAAAAGAAACCTGCCATTCTGACCAGTATCTGTAGAACTGTCTTATATTGATATGATCTTCTTATAGTTCTAATTGCATATTTTCTCATTTGCCTTCCCATTTCTTCTCATTTAATCTTTTTAAACCATTACCTGTGTTAATGACATTTTCTTTGTCTTTTATCGCTATCCAAATGGCTCTATGGTCTGTAAAAACAGTTTCTAGTATACCTTCTTCCATAATCTGTAATCCTTCAGAAATCAAAAAGTAGCCTACCTCTGTTATAAAAAGTCCCCTACTATATAACCAATCACTGTTATTCCAAATGCTTATTTTACCTCCCATGTCATAATTTCAATAACTTTCTTAATGTCACCATGTTTTTCTTATGTTTCCTTAAATCACAATTAGTCTTCTGCTATGATAATTTCCATATTTACAGCCACATAACTTAGAATTTGAGTCAACATTTTCCCTTTCTTTGTTTATAACATTAGCATATACCACAATTAATTTGTATACCTTTTGTTTCCATCTTATATCTGTAATTGTTACCCTTCCCATTATTACTAATGTTATATCCAGAATTTTAACTGTCTTCTTTGTTAGAATTCCTAATCCCAAACAAGTATCTTGACCTAAATTCCAAACTGTATCATTTCCCCATAAAATTTCTCTTTGTAGCATGTCTTTTTTTGTTAATAATCTTATGTTTTCCAATATTATTGTATCTTTATCCACCTTTTTACACCATTCTATAATAGCTATCCTTATAGCTACATTTTATGAACTATTTACATTCATAGGTAATATTCTACAATTATCTATTTTCTTTTTCCAAAGTGTACTATAGGGTAAATATAATTAATAATTCACCCTTTTCCTTTCTTTTTTTTTCTTTCATATTTAGTCCTATAAATTTTCTTTCTCTCTCTCATACCCTTTTGCTATTAGAATTCTTTTTTCCTTTAACAATTTTCAAACTAGCATCTTCTTCAATAATTTGTGAAAAGATATGAAATAGAAAGAGAATGGAAAGAGAGTGGGGACCAGTGTCGCAAATCTATGTATATGGTTGGGAGATGCTAGTAAAATAATTCAGGCATTAGAGAAGACTGTCGATGCCCCCTTAGTAATGTATCATAACCCTAACCCTGCCCCTAATGCTAATGGACAACTTACCTTAAAAAAAGCCCTTCTGTTAACAGTATTACTGTTCATACAGATTTGAGCTTTATGTATGTTAGGGTTATCAGACATGGGAATTTGTTTCCTTGTTTGAAATACTTTGTGTTGCTCTCTTGTGTTGTTGCTATAATGAATAGTCAATGTGTTTTTGTGTTGGTCATAAAACAGTTCAACCATTCATTATATGTTGTGTCTTTCGGCTTTTCCCGGTTAGGGGTCGCCACAGTGGAACTCCGGTCTGCAAATGATTGGCAGTAAATTTTAACGTGCCGCTTTGCCAGCTCTGACGCACAACCTTCAATGAAGGTACGCCCATTCACGCATGTCTCCACACAGGAGACGCTTTAGCTGAGAATCGAACAGGACGTCTTATTGTGAGGCGACAATGCTACCACAGCACTACCACCGCAGTACTCAACCATTCATTATATAATTGTTATAATACATCTTTAGAGATTGATTATTTCCTCATCTGTATTAATTCTAGTCATACTTTTTGTTATGTATTATTATTTCAATTGCAACTAAATGGCCATTCAAGCACTTCATTGTAGGCCTGTTTCTTGGTAATGAAGTACAAGCAGAAATAGAATAATACAAGACAAAAAGCTTAGCACAGTATGAGCTAGACTTTAGTTAATACACTTGTGTAAAGGGAGGATACTAGTATACTTTTGCTAAAGAAAGTACAAAAAAAAAAATAGTAAAATCATAGAATGTGTGTGTTTTATGATACCAAATAGCTTTTAATTGTTGTGGATAATAAGAAAAACTAACCTTTTGTTTTTATTTTATTTTATTTTTTTGCAGGTTTAAGTCTGTTGTTGGAATTGGAGTGGGAGCTGGGGCTTACATCCTTGCCAAATTTGCTGTAAGTACCTATTGTGATAAAAACTTGGGTTTCAGAAGGCTATTATTTGCAGCTGGTGGGATGCAGGATGAGGCTATAATTTCTCCTTCACTAACTTTGACTCTTTCACTGCTAGAACGTACAATTTTCTCAGATAGTCTTTCTGCAGCAATAGCTGCTGTCAGATTGAAGTATGACAAACAACTGCTATAGCTATTGAATGCTGACATATTAAGATTTAGAAATATAGTTTAGATATAGTTTCATGTCTGTAAATGTTTATGGGGCAGGCAGAAGGCATAGATTGTCCTGAATTTGATGGATAATGTTTACAAGAAATATTGTGTTTGTTCAGCCTCTGATTTCCGACTTGGAGGACAGCATTCCTACACCTGCGAAACAGAAGTATTAGTTTCACCAAGCAGATTGTCCATAAATTTTGCTCATACTATTTTCACGAGCCCTACCTGACCTTCTGCTAGATCTTATGTTGAAAGGAGCTCTGGACCGAGTTCAAAGCATCTGTCTATCTTCTAATGCTCTTCATAAGAATTACTGTTGCAGTAGCTTTCATGAAATATGGAAATTTGCCACAACTATACATCAGTGTGGTCAGCCAGCTTCCTAGAGCTTTGATTGTTCTCTAGCAGGCTTTTCCACGTTACAAACATTAGAATTTTATTTACTTTATTTATTTAAAACATAATGATATTCGCTAGAAAGAGAAAGTAGCTCTCACAATCTCCTGTCCTTTGTGTCATGCTACGTGCATTGGTAGTCAGTTATGACATAAGGGAATCCAGACTTTTCACTGTCCGAGTGATAGACACCTATTTGGGAATCTTTTTTCCAGTTACAGTAGACAGTTGATTATCCAAATAATTGGGACCTAGAGTAGTTCAAACATGTAATTGAACCTGATAAAAAACTTCTAAAATCTTGTTTTTTCTGCAAGCATTGAATACACTTTTTAACCATTCAGTGATTCCAGTGGACAATAAAGAATATTTTTCACACACAAGCGGGCCACAACCTCAAAAAACACACGCAAGAGAATACATATAATGTTTACATATTCAGACTTTATGATTTTTTTTTCTACCTGAAAACTTTGGAAGGCTGAGTTTGGATAATTGACGTTTCAGATAATCGACTTTCGAATAATAGACTCTCTACTGTAAATTAAATTATTGCTGGTGCTGTTCTGCCAGTTGGTGATTTAACCTTGTTTTGTGAGGTTTTGTTGAAGCTATTTATTTCCAGTGTCCATAACATCTGAAGAACAAACTTACCAATTGTGACTGTTGTAGACAGATTCCAGTGATGGACTTTTACCTGCAATGCCTTTTCTAACTGGATAAAGAGCATTAAGCTGAAAAGCATAACAGGAAAAATAATAAAAGCCAGGAGAGAATCATTAAGGCATTTTGGACAACCAAAAAATAATCTCCTCAGACAAAAGGATACCTGCCCCCGCAAAGTCAGCTGGGCTTTCTTGCATGGTAATGCATGAAAAACAGGAAAACAGCCACGGATTATGGGCAAACCCCCAAAAGGCAGTTACCTAAGAAGCAGCCAAGATGTGTAAAGTCTTAGTAACCCTGCTAGACTCACCTAGGTCTTAGAAATCTAGTTCAATGGTGATAACAGTTGGTAAGCCCCATCACATTGATGTCTATAGTATAGCCACCTATTGATGTACCTACAGGGAGTGGGGTAGTGGACCAGGCATCATTTCTTTCATTTACTTGGACAGCAGATTCCAGCCACCAATTGTAGGTCAGCCTGTGGCTCAGAAAGTATTAAAGGTATGGAGGAATTCATGCACACCATTTTATGCATGAGATTTCTCATCAGTCAGTCACTATTATGACTCATTCCAGACTGCCTTGTCCACCCAGTGCCTTCAGGGTCCACTGGTTTGGCTTGGAAATTGGACACAGGGATAGCAGTCCCACTATATATCTTTCTGCATTCAAAGAGCTAATGTTTCCCCTGTCACAACATCTTGGTCTAGCATCTCTGAACTGAAAGTTCATATTAAGAAGGAAGAAACAGATGGTAGACTGTGAAATCACAGAGGATGAAGTCTGTGTATTGGCCTATACTTCTCTAGATTGAGCTCCTCTGGCAGAGGATGTTGACAATAAAAATTGTATACCATCAGGTCCTTGGATTAAGGCTTTTCCTTCATGCAGTCTTTCAGCTTCATAAGAGAACATTTCACTTGAGGATCCCAGAAAGCTTTGGACTCCCACAGAGGATACATGGACCTGCTGGGCACTGATCAGTCTAAACCCCAACATTTCCCTTAATGTTCCAGGTGATCAATGGCATTTTCAAAAAATGCATTCCTGTAGCCAGATTCTCAGCCTCTAGGGCTAGTACTATGCTAACTACCCTTGTGGGTCAGTTCACACCTAGCAAATCACCCCTATCTGAGAATCAAACTCTGTACCTTGTGTCTATAAGGTAAACACCCTAGCAATTATGCCAACCCCTCACCAAAAAAATTGAGGAGAAGAACAAAACTGATCATCTCGGTACAACAGATTTTCACAAATTAATACCAAAATATAATAAGAATTACTTCTCATAGAGCTAGCATATGTGTAAGAAGCAGTGAGGGTCCAGTCAATTAAAAAAAAGATGACTGCTGAAGAGGAGAAGGAAGAGCATGGGTCAGAAGCAAGAAGAGGAAGGGGTAAAGGGACATCCCTTTAGAGGAATTTGCAGTAGTAAATAGACTACTGGATGTATCTTCATGGGGGGAGGGGTAGACCATATGGGCAAAGAAGCATAGTAGTAATGCTTCTTAAACTAGGAAATAAACCAAAGCTGTGCCTTTTGAGTCACAAAAATTAGAACACGTCACTTAAGGTTAATCATCTGTGAGCTGAGGGAGGGCTGGGAACTAGCCTTTTTATTTAAGGGAAAAGATAGAAAATCTTCAGGGTCTACTGGTAGTTTCCATCCAAACTGTGAGCACTACACAAGCTCCAGTTTTCCAGCCTGATAAGCATTAAGTGTTCTAAGGCAGTGTAGTAACTGTCATATACTAACTAATTGGACGTTACTTTTACTAGTTTATTGTACAACCTGCAAGAGATGTAAATATTTAAGAAACAGACCTGGGTAATGATAGCCCCATATGTCTGAGCTGTCTCATGGGTAAACCTATGAAGGCAATCAGTATGGAATTAGTAAATACTGATATAGTTAAGCTACAAACACATGACCTAAGCCAGTTTGATTTTGTCAAAGGTAGAGCCTGCTGCTTAACCTGGCATACTTCTTCAAGAAAGTTACTGAAGCAATGGATGAGGGAAAATCAGCACATACTGCATATTTGGACCTCACAAAGGTGTTCAATACCATCCTATACTTGGGTATTGCTGATAAAGTGTCCCAGATAAATATTAATCCCTATGTAACTCATTGGGTAACAAATTGGTTCTCAAATAGGACCCAGGAATTTAAAGTAGGCATCTCTACCTCTTTCAAAAGATCTGCCACTAGTGGTGTACTCCCAGGTTTCAGTTATTGGGCCATTCCTCTTTGGCATTTATGTCTCGAAGGTCAAAGCTAATGTAAGGGATTTGTAGTTGACCAAGCTTGCAGATGACTATATACCTGGTCTCATCATAAATTCTCCAGAAGACACCAAGATTTTCCAAGCAGGCCTACTTAAAACAACTAGCTGGTGTCATAACAATGGAGTAAAACGAAATGGCAAAAAGTCTGTAATAGTCTTCCTTGGCAAGCATAACATTTACTATAGCTATCACATTTGCAGCACACCCTTGAAAATTGATTTTGTAGCTTGTGACCTAGGAAACTATGTGGATAACAAACGTTTCATCACCATGTATCCACTATTGTAAGAAAGTCTTTTTCATTGCACAGCTTATTAGTAAGGGTGTGGTGTCTGGGTCCGAGATGTTATCATTCTACTGTGTTCGGCACTTATTAGGCCAACCATTGAGTATAATGTCCCCTTCAGTATCTAACTGTCCAAATACTTAACACAACTTGAATGGCCACAATAGTTTCCCACCTAGAAATATCAAGGGCCTAAATCACAAAATCTACACTGACCATCTGAAAGCCTTGATCCCGCTTCTCAATAACATACAGGCTACTGAAGGGTGATCTTTCCCTCATGTACAGGGCCTCAACAGACTCTATCCTCTCTGAGCTGCACATCTACAAGTTCACTGGTTGAATAAACACCCACTCTCTTCTGCAATATAAATAGAACATGTTGGAGGTATAGATGTATATCACAGAAAATACGTCTTCTTTGGACTCACCTTCCTTTCCAGATAGAACAAACTACTTCTCTTACCCTGTTAAAAATGCAATCTGAATGAATGGTTGGGTAACCACAAATTCACCCTAATTTAAAAATCTGGTCCTTTATGGTTAGATGTAACATGTAAATGTTCTGACACTGGTTATGAGAATGCTGCAAAATCATCCCTGGTTTATCACTTTATGTATAGTGGTAACATGCAAATGCTCTGCCCAACTCTGGTCTGTTCTTACTTAAATTATGAGGACTAAAACCTTCAATGGAATGTAAGATTAGGTTTTTAAAGATCCTCATGGATAATAGCCTAGTAAGTACCTATGAAACTGTGAACCTATGAGCAATTCTGCATCCATATTTATTCTTAAGATGATGCAATTCCGCTATTGATAATACTTTCTCAGCATCTGATTTCAAGCCTTCACTTGTTGAGACATGGCCTATATATATATCTAAGTCATGCAGCTTGAGGTTGTTTTGTGTGCAGACATAGTATGTTCTTCTTTGATTTTATGCCACAATAGTTTGTTGTCAGAATACCAAACTGTACTTTCAAAATTTTCTGCGTTCCCACATGTCAGTAAAAAATACCCAGCCTGGAACTTTCCTCATCAAGCTTGAGTTCTCTGAATCCAGAAAAAAATCTTTGCTTTTTGATATGACAGACACCATTTCTTCAGTTATGCTTTTTTTCTTATGACTTTATTAAGGTATTTTGAATTTGTGTGAATATAAATTTTGTATGGATTCATAACAGCAACCATGCTATTCAGCCATTCAGTAGTTGTTGTCTTTTTTTTTAATCTCAGGTGGTTCAGCTCCTTCTACCAAAATTTTCATTGGGGTATTCACTGCAGGAAGCTATGTAAAATCTGTAGCAGTGTTGTACAGCATCTCTGGTAAATAACCTAAGCCAATAAACAAGTCTCCATGCCAGCACCATGGCATAGAGGAATAAAACCCTATCTATGGCCCACATGACCTGGGTCACTTAGCAGCTCAGGCACCTGTGACGCTTGCTTAGGAGGATCTCCCATCCAAAGAGGAAGGACATGTGTTAGATCTCCATTGGAGGCTGACAGCTTAAGAGGTGGTTGGGGTGATGCTAACAGGAGGCAGGGTTAGTGGCCGAGTCACCATTGAGGTGGGATTTTATGTTAGCATACCCCCAATGTATGTCCATCCCTGAAGATGAGACAAGTGCTGCTTAGAGGTAAAGGGCAAAGGGTTTGGTCATACAAGGAAAAGCACTCCCCTGCAGCATTCTGATGCTGCTCCAGGGTCCTCAGTCTCTGCACCAGCTCCCAATAGCTGTGGTCAGCCGGGGGGGGTTCTAGGATGTGTCTAGTATACCCAGTAAATTAGAAGACGATCTGTGGTCATGAGATGATGGTTCTGTGGAAGTAAATAGGGTGGGAAAAAGTAAATAAATAACTCTGTATTCTGAACAATTTATTGGACTGAGCATGTTGTGGCCCACACTGTAACTGCAGTTTCACATTACAAATTATTTTCACCATGCCCAAGCCACTTATAAATCAAATAAACAATAATCCAACAAACATTTGCTGTGTCAGCTATCTGAAAATGAAATTTTTATATTTACATGTAAGCAGTTTCTGGCCTTTCACTTTTAAATGAAGGCAGAATAAGTGAGCATTTTACATAGCAATAGCTTTGGTGTGATTGCTATCAGACTCTTATTTGAATATTTGAGCAGACCTTCTTTGTCAGTATTTACTCAAAGTACCATACTTCATTTATTAATTGAAAACCTTTTTTCTTGTATTTCCAACTTATTTTCTGATTGCATATTTTTCTGGGTTTTTCTCCTGCACTCCACATTTCCACAGTTTACTCTATGCACATTCTTTTTTTTTAAACACCTTTATTGAATTATCACTTGTGAAATAGGCAAATTTACATTTATATGAAAGTACTCAAACTGTATTAATAAGTTCACGTTTACATATATTATACTTCACATATATTGCTATATAACATACATCCTAAGCAACATTACATAAATTATTCAACTCCTGCCCCCCCCCTTTTTTTTTAACAAGAAACTACTTTATCAAACCATCACCCATCACACAGGCAATCACACATTTATATAATTGAAAACAAACCACACCGACACAGTCCTAGCTGCAAGCATTTTACATCACAAGCCATAGTGACACATTCTCAGCTGCAAACATTATTTATGTATTATTTATTTATTTCCATTTGTTTACCGGAGTGGCCAAGCTGGGACAGAAGTGCCCATTTTCAGTGGAGTCCCGGGGAGAAAAGCTCCACATACAAGACATTTCACATACAATACTGAATTTACATTAATAAAGACATTTAGTACATATTATTTTCAGCTTATACAATTGGTGAAAAAAGTACATAAGTAATCATTCTCAAATCAAAGATATTATACAAGCAATAAAGAGTATATACATGAGAGCATTCCATGTGAGTAGTTTTCAGCTAGCAAATTTTATATAGGACACTTCATCCAGTGGTTACAAAGCAGATATAGGAATTAATTAGAGACTAAGTACTTAAACCTCTAACACATATAGTAGGTGTAATAGCTGAGTGATAGGCTATGCGAGTCCTGTTGTAGGAATCAACATAGTCGGTGGATATTGTTGCAGATATAAGTGGTGGTATGATATTAAGGTAGGCTGGGAGAGTAATTGAATTTCTCGCCTGGTTCAATGGTATGTTTATAAGGGTTAGGAGGAGAAGGAAGTAGATAGGAGGGATCAATGGTAGGACAAAAATTTAAAAAACATCATACATCACTTATAATCTACCCATTTTCTGACAAACAGCTCATTTAAGTCTTGCCTTCTTTTAAATATCATTCCCATTTTTCCTATGTAGTTTGCTCTTACTCTTTCTAAAGATCTCAATTCCAGCTGTATTATCTCAGTTACTATATTCACTACTTCCAGTATAGTTGGTTTGCATTTTGAATTCCATTTTCTAGTAATTTTTTACCATAAATAGACACAGCAAAGCCTTACCATATCTAGGCAATTCTAATTCTGTATCATAGCTCAGAGAAATCATCTCCCTCATTACACCAATCTGCCCAAGCAGCATCTTAGTGCATCCCACAGGAAATCCTTAAATTCCGCCAACTCACCAAACTCCCAGAAAATATGTTCGCAATTACCTCTTTCTTCCCCGTCACACCTGTAACATTTGCTGTCTACTTGAGGAAAAATTCTCTGGCGTCTACTTGGGGTATAAAAATATCTGTGTAAACATTTCCAAGCAGAAATCCTAAATGTTGTAGATTTTGTTGCATATTTGGGAGACATACGTATATCCTCCCATTGTTTGTAAATTGCTTATCCAGTCTCTCTTCCCATTCCTTTCTAACCTCCTCTAACTGATTCTTACAGGTATTATGCAATATTTTATATGCTCTACTAATTATTCCTTTTTTAATGGCAGCTTCTGTTCTAGATTCCGTAAAAACTCTACCAGTGGTGCTCTTTCATTTAGGACCCCCTATTCTTTCTCTTTGCCTAAACTCTATCAATCCTCGATAGGGAAGGCAATCTCTAACCTGCAATCCAAGCATCTTCCCATCCTATTATCTTTCCCTCTCTAGTTATTTGCTCCCAATACCTTGTTGGCTGCTTTGCCAGTTTTCTCCAATAAATTCCAGCCCCCTCTTGCCTATGGTCTGTATCCCTAATTGGAGTCATCCCTAACGGCAAAATCTCCTTTCTCAGTTCACGAGATGGCTTAGTTCTTAAGATACTTTATGCCAGTTTTTAGATATAATATTCTGTATGATTATTTTTATTCTCCTTAAAGGCCTGCATCCAAAATCCCAGTCTCTCCTTGTTTCTTGAGCTTCTCCCCTGTTTCATCATCATCCCTTTCCACTTTGAATTATAGTTTTCTGCTTGTGCTATGTATAGGAGCCTTAACTGTGTAGCTCTGAAATACCCCTTCAAATTGTGTAATCCCAATCCACCCTGTTCTACTGGAAGAATCAGCTTATCCCGCTTGACTCTTGCCATCTTCCCCTCCCAGATATAGTCCTTCAGCTCTTTATTAATTGCTATCCACAACTTCTCCTCTGGTTGATAAACATATGCCTGACCTGTGTATAAGATTAATGGGTTTAAAACATTTTGACTGTTTGTATCTTACTATCCATAGCCATATAACAAAACTTGCATTTTCTCATTTTGTTTTTATCTTTTGTTTAGTCTCTTCCCACATACTCTTGGCTGCCACATCAGAATCATTTTTAATCCATGCTCTTAAATATTGCATTTTATCATGTCCCCATAAATATGGATATTTCTGAACCAATTCTTGTGTGGGTACATACTTTATCGCAATTGTATTTGTTTTAGCTTTATTAGTTTTGTATCCTGAAAAGATTTGAAACTGTCTCAAAATGTTCCACAACACTGTATGTCTCCTTCTGGTTTTGTCAGGTATAAAGTAATATCATCTGCAAATAGAACCAGCTTTTCTTGGACTCTCTGCACATTCTTAAAAATTGTGCCCAGAAACAGCAATTGTTTATGACTTTGGGTCTAGCAAGGCAGTCTTCTCAGATGACTTTTGCTTTCTTTTATTTTATATATCTTAGCAACTTGATTTCTTTCCTCAGAGCTTTTGTATAGTTGAGTAATCCCCTGGTATTTATTTTTATCATGATTGTTACCATACCTCAATCCCCAGGTATTTATTTTTATCATGATTGTTACCATACCTCAGTCCCCAGGTATTTATTTTTATCATAATTGTTACCATACCTCATGCAATATTATTAAACTGTAGTTCATTTTTAATTCTGTTTTTGCTTATTTTAAACTTTTCCAGCATGCATGCAACTCACTTTATGTAAAATAAATCTGAGTCTATTAGTAACCTGGCCCTCATCTGTTAATTTCAGATTAACATATATGTGATTTTGACTTGAGCTAATAAATCATATAACCAACCAAATTTCATTTTTGGCTTACTTGTATGCCCATAAAGAATAAATGGTGTATATTCAGCAGATTGTTTCTTCATTTGCAGTAATTCTGAAACGTGTCTTGTAACTGCAATATTTTATATTTCTGCTTCTGAAATTACAACTGAATGTTAAATGTTTTTCCCCATTTAGCATGCAGAAGGCTAGCAAACTATAACATTTTAGCCTTCTTGAATATTTCAGTCCACATTGTCTACTTCCCAGACAAATTACATTGAGGAGAGTCATTTCCAGTGATTGGATTTGCACCATTTTCCAAATTTTCAGTTATTCCTGGTGCTGGTTACCATTTATTTAGGGTGGTTCAAGTAAAGGGAGAGACTGGTGGTGTCAGCTTCATCAGCATTTATTTTAGTTTGAGCAGTAGATGCAAGGTAACAAACTAATGATATACATTCTGAACTATGCGACAGGATAGAGGTGCCAAATGTGTTAAAGCCATACAAATACATTACTGAGGGAAAAAGGGGGTGACATTTTTCTGTGAGAATGGGGCAGGTCATTTATTTGAAGGTTGCATTATTTGCTGAAAACATTTACCAGTGACTGCGGAAATGGTCCTATATGATACTTTTGCAGAAAGAAGAGAGTTTGCTTTGCTCAGCCTGAGTGGAGCAGCTAGATGGGTGAAATGAATGCAAGGCCTCTAAGTTAACTATGACCCATTAATGAACTACTTACTGCATTCTGGGATTTGAACCCCTCAGCCTCCATCTACCTCCTGCATGGTTCTGAGCAAATTACTTAACCAGACACTGCTTTGGGGCAGCAGGAAAATTGAGTTAGTTTCCTTAGTGGCCACAGGAACTGAAAGCATAGTAATTGCCTGTGAATACATTAATTTGCAGATCTTTGTAGCAAACATAGGCTGTTTAACAAAAGCTTGTGGAGATGCTTGCAATTAATATGGAGGATTGATCAACTCATTGTAGTCCCTTGGAAATGTTCAGGCTGCAAAGCCAAGGTTAAAGTACAGAAGAAAGGAGGAGGAGGTCATTTATATGCTCTTCTAAGGATGGCAAAGAGCTTTGAATTGTTACCATTAAGTCACTCTGAGCTCCTTCAAATATATCCATTTTTTCCATTGCTAGTGGCTGAGAGTTATTTATGTAGCAAACGGGATAACCAGGACAACAGACTATTGGGAAATCCCATTTTCTGAGGTGCACTATGCCTTTTGAGCTCATTGCATGATGGGTCCTTTCCCAGTTAAATGTAGCATCACAGCAATAGTAGTAGTCACCAGTGTGGCATCAGAGCAGTAATAGTCACATGTGTGGCTTCACAGTAGTAGAAGTCACCAGTATGGCCTCACAGTGGTTGTAGTCATCAGTGTGGCATCACAGCATTAGTAGTTACCAGTGCGGCATCACAGCAGTAGAAGTCACCAGTATGGCCTTGCAGTGGTTGTAGTCACCAGTGTGGCATCACAGCCATAGTAGTTACCAATCTGGCATCACAGCCATGGTAGTCACTAGTGTGGCATCACAGCCAGAATAGTCACATGTGTAGCTTCACAGTAGTAGAAGTCACCAGTATGGCCTCGCAGTGGTTGTAGTCACCAATGTGGCATCATAGCGGTAGTAGTCATCAGTGTGGCATCACAGTAGTAGAAATCACCAGTATGGCCTTGCTGTGGTTGTAGTCACCAATGTGACATCACAGTAGTAGAAGTCACCACAATGGCCTCGCTGTGGTTGTAGTCAGCAAAGTGGCAGGCATCACAGCCGTAGTAGTCACCAATGTGGCATCACAGCTGTAGTAGTCAACAGCATGGCATCACAGTAGTAGAAGTCATCAGTATGTCCTCACAATGGTTGTAGTTCCCATGTGGCATCACAGCAGTAGTAGTCAACAGCATGGCATCTCAGTAGTAGAAGTCATCAGTATGTCCTCGCAATGGTTGTAGTTCCCATGTGGCATCACAGCAGTAGTAGTCACCAATGTGGCATCACAGCCATAGTAGTCAACAGCATGGCATCACAGTAGTAGAAGTCATCAGTATGTCCTCACAATGGTTGTAGTTCCCATGTGGCATCACAGCAGTAGTAGTCACCAGTGTGGCATCACAGCCGTAGTAGTCACCAATGTGGCATCACAGCCATAGTAGTCAACAGCATGGCATCACAGTAGTAGAAGTCATCAGTATGTCCTTGCAATGGTTGTAGTTCCCATGTGGCATCACAGCAGTAGTAGTCACCAATGTGGCATCACAGCCATAGTAGTCAACAGCATGGCATCACAGTAGTAGAAGTCATCAGTATGTCCTCACAATGGTTGTAGTTCCCATGTGGCATCACAGCAGTAGTAGTCACCAGTGTGGCATCACAGCCGTAGTAGTCACCAATGTGGCATCACAGCCATAGTAGTCAGCAGCATGGCATCACAGTAGTAGAAGTCATCAGTATGTCCTCACAATGGTTGTAGTTCCCATGTGGCATCACAGCAGTAGTAGTCACCAGTGTGGCATCACAGCCATAGTAGTCACCAATGTGGCGTCACAGCAGTAGTAGTCACCAATGTGGCGTCACAGCAGTAGTAGTCACCACTGTGGCATCACAGCAGTAGTATTTAATATTGAATTAGGTCAAAAACTAGAGAATGGGCATGGCAATTTGCTTGAGATGTGACAAGGCAGATGTTGACTTTGAACATCTGATATGGCCTTGTAGTGAGAAAGCTCACTTGTGACTGGAATTTACAGATATAAGCTTTTGATTTCTAGATATGAACATTCCAGTAAATGTGCGCTCTTTCATGGGATTGTACGGGGACCCTAAACCTTGGTTACAAAGGGTGGAAAGGGTTAGTGTATGCATCGCTGAGCATTTAAGGAGTGATCTATACTAAATGGAAATTTATAATAGTAACTTGTACTGACAAAGATAAAATGTTGGTAGAATTGCTGAAATGGGGGGAGACTATTTCAATTTACTTTGTGAGGCACAGTCACATGCCATGGAAACTGTTTTTGTGCAGCTTTCTTGCTTTATTCCATCTGGATTGTAGTGAGGTATGTTGATTCATATTATTGTCTAAGATGTGCAATGCACATTGCTAATGGTTATGTGAGCTGGCATGTTTTTGCACATGGGGGAGGTCAGTGAATAGCATGGTCACCTCATTGCAAGAGAATCTTTGGTTTGGTTCTTGACTGAGATATATTCTATGCAGAAACTGCATGTCTTACATACGTTTGGATTGGTGTCTTCAAGGTACTCCAGTTTCCTCCCACATCCCAAACACATGCAGTAGGTGGATTGTTGACCCTTAATTGCCCATAGGTCTGTATGTGTGATATGGAAGAAAGGCCTGGCAATCTACATCAGTCTGCACTTGCCTAGTAAACTCTATGGATGGTGGTGTCTGTTCATGCAGTCCCTGTAAGAGCTGGATTTGAGTCAACAGCAATAGATGGATGAATATGTATGTGTAGCTTAGTTATTGCTCTTGGTGTTGCAAAAATCTAATACAAAGTTGGTCAAAAGCTTGGCATGAAACAGATTTCCAGACAAAAATGTGTTGCATGATTACCTACAGTATCTAAATGACTACTAAGAGCTTGTAGACAAGAAGCTGTTATAAATTTAATAAGTTATCAGCTAAATTAGCAACTGTGTAGTACTTTTTAACTGTTCAAGGTTGGATCAACTCATCTGTAGTGAAATATTGGATGAAGCAAAGAGCCTCCGATGTATCTGTCACTATTTTCTACCTAATAGGCATAAGCAGGCAGAGACACACACACACACACACACACACACACACACACACACACACACACACACACACACACACACACACACACACACACACACAGTACTGTATTCACAGAATCTACAGAATCCACTGTCCTTCTATGAACTTTTTGGTTACACTCCAGAAACACTACCCGATATATGCTTAGTTTGTTTAATTAATTAACTTAAAGCTGTTAAATACTTTTTTAGTTGCTCAGTTCTTTGCTTTTACATTTCCATCATAGTGTCAGTGCCTGTTGTATGCCCATTAATAGGTTGTTTTTCTTTCCATTTCAGCTGATTTTTCCTGACATGGTTGAAGGACTTGTCCTCATCAACATTGATCCAAATGGCAAGGGATGGATTGACTGGGCAGCGTCAAAGGTTTGTGAAGTTTCCTTCCAGAATGTCAGGATTACAGATAAATTATTTTCATCAGCAGGATCACTCCAAATAAGGCATGCCTCCTAATGAGTATATGCCATCTATGGTCACACTGGTTCCTGTTTCAGTCTTAATTTCAGCTAGAGTTACTAGTAATGTACTGTTGGAAATATTAGATCTAACAAAAGTGATATAGACATTCTGTGTCATCTCTGCTCATATTTATAAACATTTCTGCATGTTTTCTCATATTACTGATTGGCTATGTCACTAGTCTTAACCAGCTGGTGGTTAGATGATGTCCACCCCCCCATGCTAGTTTTCACTGTTTAAAAAGTATCTGTTCTGTTTGTTCTCTTTTCCAACCAAGCAGTGTTTTAAATAACTGACTAATTTGCTGTTTAAAATATTCTTTAGTGTCTTCTTGCTGATTTTCTGCTGTTTAAAACATTTTCAGTGTTTCCCACCTAAATTAGTGTAGCTAGTAGCTGTAGCATAGTCCAGATACAGGTTTGCTGTATCTGGGTCTGTTTGTAGTGACTGTTTTATTCTGAGCACATTTTCCAAGTCATCTTTGATTGGAAGTGGCCCTTCTGCACCCTTGTGAGAGAAGAGTGATGATTTGAACCTGTCTGGTGAAGGGTGATTGGTCTAGGGTTTTGGAGTAAGCACCTTCACTGGTTATTTTGAAATTTTTTAAAGTTTTTTTTTTTTTTTAAGTTTTTAGCTTCTGGCATTTAAGCCTTGCATTTGAGCAGGTTTCTGCTTGTTTACACATCACGCAACACCATTGTGCATCATAGCCAGATAGATCATTTCAACAATTTTTCCTTTGGGTACAGCTGTAGTACATTAGTGTAGTCCTCATCTTTAGTAAATCTATGGTCTAAGAAGCATTGTGAGCTGAGACCTATTAAACTGCCAACCAAAAAAAACATTAGAAACACCCATCTACAGAGCACCTCCTAGATTAGTCCTGAAAGCACCCCCTTTCTGATAACAGTTCTTCAAACTTAGCATTATGGGCAGTTGGACTACCCTTGTTTCTCCTGCCAGCCTTGTTGAATTGTGTCTTCTGAGGAGTGTAGCAACTGTGTCATGTACACTGACAACCCTGTACTAATAATTCACAATAGTACAGAATGATAGAGAGGTATTTACACCAAGAATCTTGAATCCCTGCTCTCTCACACTCAAAGCAGTAACACTGAAGAGGTTGTCAACTCACCCACCACTGCTTATGCACATAGTACCACTATTCATACACATAGTACACATCAAACACATAAATCAACATATGCAGAAGTTCTCTCAAAAAACTTACTGAAACATCAGAGACCTCCAAAACAAAAGACTGCTACAACTAACAGAGTTCCGACAGCACCCAAGACTCATAGTAACACCAGTGTTTCACCTACCAACTCCTTAAGATGTAACACTCAAAAACTTTTTCTTGTCACTGGAGACTCCATAGTGAGACACACAGATGCCCCGCTCACCAGGTTAGATAAGGAGAAAGTCATGGTCAGCTGCCTGTCCAGTGCCAGGATTCATTGGATCATGCATGCATTAAAGTCTCTTGGCAACAAGTACCATTATTACTCTGTCACAGCTCATGCTGGAGTGAATGACCTGAAATATACCTCACTGGACTATATGAAGAGAGACATGATTGTGCTCTCTGAGTATGTGTCTTAGGCAGGTATGTCCCTAGCCTTATATTACCCTCATACAGAATGATGCCACAGTATAAACATAAACCAAAAAAATGATCAATTTCAATAATTGGCTCACATTTTGGTATCATTCAAAGGGGATCAAGTTTCTGTCAGCCTGGGATGACATGGTCGACAAACCTTGCTGCTTTGTCAGAGATGATTTGCAAATGGCACCACTAGGCTTTCAGCTGCTGGCAAAGGCTCTTGCCTTCCCATAAAGCCTTTTTATGCAAGGTTTCAAAAACAAAATTGCCAATGTGAAAATTGCAAGCCTTTACAAAATAAGAGTTATGCTGCTAAACGTTAGGAGCTTTAACCAAAAACTGCACACCCTGGAAGGACTTCTATCACTGGAGGATATAGATGTCTGTGCAGTCACACAAACCTGGTTCAAGACCTCAGAGATTACCCTGGCCTTGCAATGCTACAATGCTTTCCACACCTTCATACTGCAAAATGAATGTGTGAAAACCAAAGGGGCGATGTTTCTATCTATAGTAGAGATAAATTCACCTCCCGTCTAGTTAGACTGGACAACTCCATGGAGTTACTCCATGTTGAGATTACTGTGAGTAAGTCCCCCATTCAAGTCATAGCTATAGATCCCCTCCATGGATCATGATGTGCATGAGGCCTACTTGACCAATCTGGAGTCAATCCAAATGTTGCCAAACATTCTGGTCATGGGGATTTCAATTATCCCACCATCAAATGAGAAACCGACTCTAGCCCTAACTCAGTGGAACAAATTGCTCAACCCCCAAAAAGAGGAACAGACATACTAGATCTGGTCCTCACTATTATGACAAACAGATGCGCCATTGTAACTGTCAGACACTCATTAATTATATTTGACTACAAATCAATCACCTTCAAACTGGCAGTAACACCAGAACTCACAAAGGGCAGTCAGACTAAAAAAAAAACTTCTCCAAAGCAAACTATACCTTCCTAGGGGAAGGTATAAATGCATTCCAAGCCCCATCCCCAGCTGGAAGTGTTAACTACATCAAAGCTTTCACTAAAACCATGTGCAATCACTTGTATAAGTGTATAGACTCAACTGTTCCAGAGAGACTCAAAGCCCGAGGCCCAAGTAAAAAAAAATGCCACCCTGGTGGACATCCAGTATCAACAAATTTTATAACAAATGCAAAAAGTTGATGTCTAAGTAAACTAAGGCGAGGCCCCAAAAAAAAGACAACATGTCAAATTCTTTAAGTGTAACATTGAGAAAAACCTAGCAATCACAGCCAAGGATAATCATAAGGCCTTTTACAGCTACATACGTAGGTTAAAAGGAAGGACCCAAGCATATGCTGAAGTAGTAACTAACGGTATCACACACACTGATCCCACTGAGATAGCAAACATGCTAGTGAAAATATCACTCCCTTACCCCCTCCAAACTTATCACAAACCTTGCCTCCAACTCCACCTCCCCACTCTTTTTATCCAAAGAGCAGGTCATTAAGCCTTGTCTAAGGCAAAAAACACTCTATCGGACCAGATGCCATCCCAGCTGTCTTCTAAACAAACTAAAACATGAACTAGCATCACCATTAATTACACTATTCAATCATAGCCTAACCACTGGCTTTGTTCCTGCAGAATGGAAAACACCAATAGTTATTCCCCTCCACAAAGGTGGCTTAGCAACAGACTCAGGGAATTATAGAACTATAAGTCTGACCATCCTCATCTTTAAAGCCATGGAACGTATCAGCATGGATCTCATAAACAGAGACATAGGCAACCTTCAAA
>NC_056741.1:1843954966-1843959966 GCF_019279795.1 Protopterus annectens
CATGCCTTTACTGAAGTAAACTTGTCACAGCAATAGACATATCTGATAACTTGTTGAAGTGTTTTCACATATGTAACTATCAAACATAAATGACAGAATGGAAACAATTTACTAAAAGTTCACAAATTCACAGTTCTGTCTCATTTATATTGAGTATCCAGGTCTTCCTTGCCTGTATCTCTGGTCTTTGTTCAGACTGTCTTCCTTCAGGATTCCTGGTCTCTTTGAACTTGGGCAGGCCTTTGGCTGGATATCAGACTACTTACTACCTGTATATCTTCTATGGACCCGCCTGGCCATCACCTTAGACCTTCTATAATCCCTCCATAATGAGAGGGAAGTGTATCATTTGCTTCCAGCTTCCATTCTGTTTGGATAGAGGAGTTACGTTGGCTCCACCTAGTTACATGATAGCTCTTTCTTCTGTTTCTGGCTTCAGTTATCAATGGAATGATGGATGCTTCAGAGTCAGTATACTACATACCCCCCCCCCCCAGGTCTAGGGTTATGAGCGACACCATTCAACATTCTCAGCATGGCCTACCAGTTCATTTGGCAGTGTAATCCATGAATGATCAGGTTGTGTTCTGCCAGAAACAATGCCAGATTTGAGTAGTTTCATGGATATATCTTTTATCTAGGCAGAATGCTTTCAATGGTGTTTGTGGCACTTCCTGGATTTTGAAATGTTACAAAGTCAATTTTCCTAGATTGTAAAATTTCTTTACGTTAGAACACAGTGACTGTCAAAAGTTGGTGATATTTGCCAAACATCATTTACATATTGTGATCATGAGTGGTATTAGGTCACTTCACCAACTCTTTGCTTTGATTTTTAAGTTGAGCTTTTCTTGTCTATTTGTTTCTCACAGGTTATCTCTTGGCTTTTGTACAGTTATATGCAGCTCATACAACTCATTTACTTTTCCTGTGGCTTCTCCTTTCATATCACGTTTCTTTAAGTTTGCATCAAGTCATGTGCCTCTTGTCCATGTCTGCTGTGGATTCACTTTTGTCTTATCCTCACACACCTCCTAGGTATCATTTTGCTTAGACATGTCTTAGTTTAAAGGAAGAAGATACACAAGTAATTCTTAAAAAAAACTATAAAATTTTAATATAAGCAAAAGCTAATTTGTTTTTATCACAACTTTTTACTTGTATTAATTTGTTTCAGTTTTTAAGAATTGCTCTTGTATCCTCTTTCTTTCATTTTGGAAATTGTGGTTATAAGAAAAAGAAGCTTGACAGTTTTTACTGTTACCTCTTAGTTTAAGACACACTCCTGTAACTAAGAAAACTTTGTAATTATAGACTTTACACCAGATAAATGCAGAGACTATCCCTCAGGCACCACTATACTGTCAGTCGGTATATTTTCACCCAAAACAATTCCTTCTGACTCAAGCTTTCTTTTACTCATTGTAATCCAGACTCCATTCATAGGTTCATAGGTTCATAGGTAAATACTAGGCCATCTGCCCATGGGCATTTATAAGCCTAGCCACAGAGTGATGGCTTTCGCCTCCCCATTAGATTAGTAACCTGGGCCTCTGTCAACATGGCTCCTGAAGTAATCCCAGGGTAGAACTTACGATTACCCATCCACTCATCAAGATTTCTCTTGAAGAGGGTCAGAGAGGAGCTCTGTCGAATATGGATTGGGATTCTATTCCAGAGTGAGGGGAGTCGCTGGGACAGGAATCTATCCCTCCAGCATGTCCTGTTTATTTTTGTACATAGGTTCAAGTCGCTAGAACGAGTGGTTCTGAGGGATCTCATTTTTTTGAGGTGAAGCATGTCCATTAGTTCAGGGTTTGACATGGCCCTATAGGTCAGGCATAGGTCACCTCTGAGCAGATGGTAAGCGACTGAGAAGAGCTGGAGCTTTTTTAGTCATGCTTCATAGGGTAATTGTTTAAGGCCCTTAATCCTCTTAGTGAGGTACTTCTGTGGTCTTTCTAGTTGTTGCAGGTGTCTAGTGAGGTACATCCCAAGTGGGGCATTGTACTCTATTATGGGCCTAATGAGTGAGGAGTAAAGGGGCACAATCACCTCCTTGGATCTGGATGAGAAACCCTTTGTGATCAGGTGTGCCACATAGAAGGATTTCCTGACCATTTTGGCTATGTGGTTATCAAAGGAGAGCATGCTATCTACTTGGGTACCCAGGTCCCTAATTACTTCTTCTGTACTTAGTGGATTCCCATCTATGTGGTAGTTTGTAGGTACTTTGTTTTTCCCGAATGGGATTACTATGCATTTTTTGGCATTTAGCTTGAGGCTGTGACTTTGACACCAGGTGTTTGTCTCTGTGAGACCCTTTTGCAGGATGTCTGTGCCAGCTGGAGATTCAATTATTGCACCCAGTTTACAGTCATCTGCGAACTTGGTTAGCCACAGTTCCTCCACCTTTGCCTGTACTTCGGAGAAATATATACCGAACAGGAGGGGTCCCAGGACTGAGCCCTGTGGGACTCCGCTTGTGACTGGTTTAGAGTCAGACATGGCACCTGCCACTCTTACCGTGTGGGTTCTGTCTGAGAGCCAATTGGCAACCCATTTCGTGACATGGGGGTTGATATTTAAGCTGGTGAGTTTGTCTATGATTCCTGAGTGTGGGATGGAGTCAAACGCCTTAGCGAGGTCCAGATATGCTGTGTGGACCACTTTCCCTTCATCTATGGCCTTGGTGACTGTTTCAAAAAAGTCGACCAAGTTCAGGAGGCAAGATCTGCCTTTAACAAAGCCGAACTGGGTGGGGTCCAGTGTCTGGAGGTTCCCAATGTCCCTGTTAATGAGCTCCATGATAATGCGTTCCATGGCTTTGCAGACCAAGCTAGTCAAGCTTATAGGGCGATAGTTCCCAGGGTCAGTTGTGGCACCACCTTTGAGGAGTGGTATGACTGCTGCTGCATGCCATTCTTTGGGTACATAGCCTGTAGAGAGGCTGAGTTTGAATAGTGATTTGAGATGGGGGGTTAATTCATTCTGAAGCTCGTGTAAGACACAACCTGGGATAGCATCTGGTCCCATTGATGCTGTGTTTTTGACCTTTGCAAGGGCTGTCTTTACTTGTGTGTCCGAGATATCTGGAGCTCCACATTCTTCTGGGATGGGTGATAGCCCCTTTGTTGGAGAGGGGGGGTGAAGTTTGCACTGAACTTGTCAGCCAGGATGTTGGCAATGTCCGTTGGTTCAGTGTATTTATGGCCATTATGCACTAGCTCAGAGCATATCTGAGAGTTTGCCCCTAGACTCTTGACATAGTTAAAGAAGGCCTTGTGGTTATCTGTAGAGTTATTGGCTATTTTTCTTTCAAAGTTGGTCTTGGATGATTTAATGAGGGAGCGCAGTTTTTACTGATGTTAATCAGAGATGCCTTCTTATTTTGGGATTTTGTTAAATCTTGCAGGAGTTTCCTCCTGCTATTGTAAAGTTTATTTATGGCCGGGGTCCACCAGACTGGCTTCCTCTTTTTTGAGAAGTTGGTCTTGGTTTTACATGGGATGGCTCGGTCCATGCATTCTTGAAGGTGTTTACAGAATGCACTTGTAAAGGATTCTGCCGTTGGGTCATCATTTTCCATTTGATTGGGAGCTTTGAAACTTCCCACCTCGGTCTTGAGGAGTGTGAAGTTGGCTTTAAAGACATTTTTTACCTTGATTTCCTTGACTGGGGGGGGGTGGGGGTCGGGATGTGGATGTCCAGTGTGATTAGTTTGTGATCTGATCTTACCAATGACGAGTTTACCTCAGGTGTGGAACATAGGTTCCCCATGTTGGTGATGACCAGGTCCAGTATGTTGTCACCTCTTGTGGGAGTGGTGACCAGCTGTTCAAGGGCATTTGAGTTAATAAACTCAAGGAAGCATTGGGCTAGGGCGTTTAAGCTTGAGTAGTTTTCACAGTCAATGTTTGGATAGTTGAAGTCACCCAGTAGCATGGTGTTGGATAGAATCTTCATACTTTCTAATGTTCTCAGGAATGCTGCATGAGGGTCCTGAGACAAGGTGGGAGATCTGTAGCAAGCAATAAATTGAACAGTCAATTTACCTACTGTCAATTGCACTTGAATGGTCTCAGATTCCGCGTGCTGTGCTACTAACCTGGAGGTGTGGGTGTTCTTGATGAATATGGACACACCCCCTCCTTTTGTATTCCGGTCTTGGTTTTGGGACCTAAAGGTATGGTAGGAGTTATAGCCTGGTAGTGCTGGGGTGCTCTCTGGAGCCTTGAACCAGGTTTCTGTCACTGCACATATGTCGATTTCTTCCATACTAAGGAGAGCCTTGAGTGCGTGCATTTTGAGGTTTAGACTTCTGGCGTTGAGCAGCATTACCCTCAGTTTTTGTTTATTATTGTTGTTTATGGAGGCGGGTTTGTCTTTTGAGTCTTGCCTAAAAAAGGCAGTATTGGTGCGGTAAGAGTCTTGGCCAGTATTTGAAAGCCCAGGGGCGACAGGTGGAAGCCGTCTTTGGTGAAGCAACGTGGCTTGTCAGGCATGTCGTCCCAGGCTGACAAGTACTGGATCCCCTTTGAATGACACCAGTAGTTTAACCAATTGTTGAAAATGATCATTTTTTTCTTCATATGCTGGCATCATTTTGGGTGAGGGCAGGATGCTACTAAGAGTCAGAGTCATACCAGCCTGGGCTACATGGCCAGAGAGCTCCTCCATGTCTCTTTTCATGTAGTCCAGGGAGGTACGTCTCAGGTCATTTACGCCATCATGTACAATGACAGAGTCATATTTGTACTTGTTATGGAGTGACCTGAGTGCATGTGTTATGTGGCGGATTCTGGCACCTGACAGGCAACTTACGGTAACCTTCTCCTTGTTCAGTCTAGTGAGTGGGACGTCTGTGTGCCTGATGATAGAATCACCAATTACTAGTGTTTTAGGTGTGTTATTTAGCCTTAGGTGCTGTTTTGCTTGGCACACTGATGTTGTGATGTATGTGTTACCTGGTTTCTGAGTTGCTTGGGTGTATGCTTAGG
>NC_056741.1:1843967466-1844147466 GCF_019279795.1 Protopterus annectens
TCATCACCCAAAGACTCCCTATGCTGTGGAACAAAATCCCGGTTTATGTGAGGCAGAGCACCTTGTTCAAGAGGAATCTTGACCAATGGATGGGAGATCAGATACACCCAGGGTTACCTCAGTGTCACTGCTCGACAGAGGCACAGCAAAATAATGGGCATAGTTTCTCCAAACTAAAGGGGTGGCGTAAGCCACAAAACTATGGGCTAGGCTTATAAATGCCCTCGGGCAGATAGCCTAGTATGAACCTATGAACCTATGAACCTATTTAGAACAGCAAATTTTTTTCCCATGGAAAAAATTTGCTGCTCCAAAACACATGCACACAACACAAGCACATCAAACAAACAGCAACCACACACATACACTTAAATTCCTACATCTAACGCTACACTACACTAAACATACACCACTATCTACCCACTTACCTTAACCCAAACCCTAACCCTAAGGTTCGTCACTATCGCACACTCACCTAACCTGCGCCCTAACCTTAACTCACTTAAACTGCCCCTAACCCTAAAGTCTGTCACTATCGCACACACGCCTAACCCGTGCCCTAACCCTATCTCACTTAACCCTCCCCTAACCCTAATATACAAACAATCGCACACTTACCTGAACCCAACCCGTAACTTTCCACCACAGCACTAAGAATAGTGAAGCCACAGAAACGGCCAACCGAATTCTTTCCCGAGGAAAGAATTTGCTGTTCTACAGCTTCGCTATTTTTAGTGTTCACTGAATAGTGTTCGATATCAGAACATTCGAAGTTTTAATACTTCTATGTTCTGATATAGACCCTATATATATATATATATATATATATATATATATATATATATAGATATACTTCATAATGTTGAAATTTTAGAATGCCGACAACCATATGGCCGACATTCAAAATGTCAACATTATGAATAAGTCCACAAAAAAGGAAATAAAATTTCCTTTAAAGTGCTCCACCCCCCCTACCCCTAACTTTAATATACCAACTCCGAGATTGCACTACAGTGCAGGAATGACAATTTTTTCCATTCTGCACTATAGTGAGATGCCAGTTTCCCATTGTCTGCAATCCAAATGTCAATCATATGGTGTCGGCCATATGGTTGTCGACAATTTGGACTGTCAGCAATATCAGGTAGACCCATATATACACACATACACACACACGCACACATGCATACATGTGTATATATATATATATATATATATATATATATATATATATATATATATATATATATATAAATGTGTGTGTGTGTGTGTGTATAAGGTGTGAGGGGAGTGAAATCCCTCATCTCAAGAGGTGCAATGCCTCCCTGCAAAACACACTTAATAGTTAGCAACTGTTATTTTCAAAATTTGTTTTTTTAAGTGTTACTCACACAAACATTTCAAAATTGTGTGACTGGCAGAATGGAGTCTTGAACTTCCAGCTTGTTATGAATACTAATAACAGTAACTGTATCTTTAAGTAGGAATTACCATTAAAGGGTATGTGTGGTGTATATACCCAAAGTTCACTTACTGGTGTAAAGGTTCTAATGAATATGTATCATGTCTCTTGCTACTTCATTCAGTCAGTGTCTTTATCTGTGTGCATACATTACATGGGGTCAGATTTAAAGCTACATTTAGCATCAGAAACTTATTTTTTGTGCTGCACTATTCTATTTTATTTTAATTATTTTTCCTTTGATAACGTGGAGAGTCCAACTGAGCCAATGTATATATATACACACACACACACACACACACACACACACACACACACACACACACACACACATACCATCTGTCTCAAATCATCTTCACCAGATTGTTTTCTCCTTTTCTGCATATGTGCCAAAACCACCGTAATCTATACTTTTTGATCTTTTCTGTAATTGGAGCTACTTTAGCTTCTGTTTTTATGTTCTCATTTCTTCTTCTGTCCCGCAGTGTGCATCCTACCACCCATCTCAGGCACTTCATTTCCATTACCTCTAGCTTCTTCATCTGCTCTACTTTTACTGCTCAGGTTTCTTCCCTTTTCCTCAATTACCTCTCTCAGATACTTGAAGCTATTAACCTGTTCCACTAGCTTCCCTTCTACCTCAATTCTTAGCTTCTTCTGATTTTCCCAGTTTGCTGCCCTTACCACTATTGTAGCTGTACCATATTTCATCCCATGTGCCTTTAGTTTTGCATTCCATTCCCCTATCTTTTGCTGAAGTTCTTGCTCAGAGTCTGCCTGTAATGTCACATCATGTTCATACTGCAACTTTATTGATCTGTTCCCTCCAAACTGTTTGCTTATGTAGTCCATCACCAGTATTAACAGCAGAAGTCTCAGAGCTAAACTCTGATGTATACCCACTCCCACTGGGAACCCCGCTGTGAAACTTAATAAACCGTGTTGTTTAGCTTGGGTAATGTAACTGTTATTATGCAATATATTTTTTCTGTGTTTTTAGCTTCCTTAAAGGTGTGTCATTCCAGAATTGCTACAGTGTTAATAAAATTATTTGCAGCAACATGTGTTGAATTTATATATATATTTTCCTTTCTTGTGGTTTAATGTATTTCCTGCAAATGTTGTATCCTCATGACACAAAGACCATTTGCAGAAATCATTCAAACTCAAGATCATGCAAATGGCTTTATTTTTAATGTGTCTGCTCTCCTCCCATACATAAGAGGTGGTCAGTACAGACTGTTAATACAAAATAGCATATGCTTTTTTTGCCAGAAGCACTGCAGAAGGCAAAGTCTTACTGGGGAGGTAAATATCTTCACTCATATTTGTTGGCAGATGAAAAAAATGTTTGATGTAAGAGTAGAATGAGTGACTGACTGTAATAGAATAAGATAACCTAGAAAGATATGAGCCTATCTTTCGCTGCATGTTTGCTTATAAGCTCTGTGTTGTTGTTTATGGATGTCAGGCATTTTTTTCACACTGTGGTATACCATCTCATGGAAATCACTTAAGCACATTAGCATTTGCATCTGAGCTTTCATTACTCATCTGACCACAGTTGTGCTGCCTGTGCTGTATTGCTCTATGCATGCACCAGGTGTTGTTGGGCTTTACTACAGGTTTTGACCAGTGGAAGCAGAGCAAGTGTTGTTGGGCTGTACTACAGGTTTTGACCAGTGGAAGCAGTGCAGGTGTTGTTGGGCTGTACTACAGGTTTTGACCAGTGGAAGCAGTGCATTTGTTATTGGGCTATACTACAGGTTTTGACCAATGGAAGCAGTGCATGTGTTGTTGGGCTGTACAACAAGTTTTGACCAGTGGAAGCAATGCAGGTGTTGTTTGGGCTGTTTTACAGATTTTGAACAGGGGAAGCAGTGCAGGTGTTGTTTGGACTGTACTACAGGTTTTGACCAGTGGAAACAGTGCAGGTTTTGTTTGGGCTATACTACAGGTTTTGACCAGTGGAAGCACTGCAGGTGTTGTTTGGGCTGTTCTACAGATTTTGACCAGTGGAAACAGTGCAGGTGTTGTTTGGGCTGTACTACAGGTTTTGACCAGTGAAAGCAGTGCAGCAGAGCTTTACTGATAATTTAGGCATCATAACACATGTTCATTGATGACAAAGTACTTCAAAAATGGATCAGGGCAGATCAGTGCTACCCACATCCACATTATTGACAGTGTAGCCCCCTACTGCAGTGATTCCAGATTCATGGTACTGCCACAGTGGTAATGCAGGTACTGCAATACAACTGAATTAGTGATATTGTACCTTAACACAACCACCTTGACAATGCAGGGACCACAGCAGAACAATACTGCATTTATATTGTAGGTAGTACAGCCCTTTGTGGGCATGATCCAGGCTTCACAAGACTGTCATATTGACTGATAATATAGGTACCACAATACAGCTGCAGCAGTTCTGTACATATTTTAATACAACCGCATTGATGATGATGAAGGCAGTATTGCATCACATCCATGTTGATTTTGACATTGCAGCTCAATGTTGCTAATGTTGTACACATAGCAGAGCAGTTGGATCAGTATCTTGGTATTCTGGTCGGACTTATATAATGATTCAGGTATTGCAGTGAACCTACATCACATATATAAATGCTGTTGCAATGATGTGGAGACTACAATACAATGACATTCATAATATGGGCACCATATCTCAGCAGCTTTGGAAAACTGCTGCAGGTGGATTGCAGTGTACAGTATCTGTCAACTGTACAGCTCTACAATGTACATTACATGTTTACAAATAAAATGAACATTAAAGAAAAATATTTATATATGCATGTATACTAATTGTTAATAACTGTAATAAACAATAAATGATGCTTTTCTGTTTACTTAATGTTTAAGCTACTATTGATGCAGCCCCATTATTGCTGTTTTCATTTTGTTTTTATTGACAGCTTTGTTTTATGTTTCACTATATAAATAGCGAAAGAGAGAGAGTTTAGTAATATTCCATGGCTGGGTGTGGGTAATGCTTGCTTTACCCATGGTTGATGTGGTTTGGTCGTGATAGCAGAACCCAAATGACCAAATAAAGCAAACCATGCATAAACAAAGCATTACCCACTCCCAGCCATGAGTTACTGCTATTATATAATGTTATTGGTGTCATATAATCTTGTGTGTTTATTATTTTTGTAATTGTTGTGTGGTAGGCTGTGTATTATTCCACTTTAAAGTAATGCAGATATAGTTTAGCATGTTTTTACTTGTGTTTTGTTGATTTTTTTTTTTACTTTATTCATTTTTGAGGTTGTATTCTCTCTCTCTTATTCACTGACATTATTTAAAAAAGAAAAGTTCCATATTTTTTAAAACTACTCTCATTGTATAACACAACTTTTCCTCTTTTGTTTGCTTGCAGTTTTGCAAATTTGCTTCATGAAGAACAAACGTTGATAACAAAGATATAGCCACTGTAAAACACATTTTCAGCATTCATTTACACTAGCTTTACCGGCATTTATAATTGCCAGTATTGAGTGAGTGCTGATATTTCGGGGACCCCAACCCCTTTGCCTTACTCTAGTTAAAGGTCTGAAATTGAAAATTACTTCCACAAACAAATTAATCACTAAACTAAAACTGTATTACAAAGCTTAGCAGTTTTGTCAAACAATTGAAATGACTTCTCATTTCAGTTACTTTAAATTGCTCATTTCAATTTTTTGATGAAAGTCTTCAGCTTCTGTGTGATGACCCCACTCTGTGCCAGTAATCAAGGAGCCTGAATCCTCACCACTGACACTGGAAAGTAACATTCAATTGGAATACAAATGGATACACTCCAGCTGCAGACCTCTCTGTATTGAGCACAATTTCTCTTAAGAGCACACAGGGAACACACTTTCTCTCTCTTCCCAAGGTCCTCAGTAAGCCAGCCACTGGCACATCCTCAGCCAAGTGTCCAAGCCAAGTCCTCCACCACTCTCTCTGTGAAACCGGTGCTTTGTGTCCCTGCCCCAAGTACCTGACACACACACACACACACACACACACACACACACACACACACACACACACACACACACACACACACACACACCTGGGAAAGTCTGGCACAGATAACCCGCTCTACTAACTTTGCCCAGAAAATAAGGTAGATTCACTACCACCAGTCAGTTTCTATAAGGCTCTTAAAAGGGTAGCCTATACTGAGTGAAATTAATATTAATACAAATGGTAATGTTGAACAAATAATAAAAGAACATGAAAATATGACTCTGTTTACTGTAAACACCAGAGTTCCAGTCACAGGAAATATTAAAAATAACACAGGTGGACAAGTTCTCAAAGTTACAGAAAAACAATACTTAACTAATCTCACTATATTTTCCTGACTAATCTGAAGAATACTATTCCCTGGCCTACGTGTAAGTAGGCAGGATGAAGTAGGTAAGGGATCCTTCGATGTCAGGTTCTAGAAACAGAATGCTCAGTCTGACTGAGAGACTTCTCAATATAATATCTAAATAGTATTTAAGGGATAGCTTACAGAATGGCATAACATCTGGTCATCTGACTGTTTCCTACACTATCACCAACACTAGAAGCTGCCAGAATTTTACCATACACACAGACAGAGCTTTGCTCAAATCTGCTGCAGCTCCTGGAATTCACTAAACAATTTCAAACCTCTACCCTTCCATAGTAGCAATTAGCTCACCCCAAAGACAATACAGAAAGCTTCCTAATACAGATTTTTTTGTCTCTGGCTGCAGTCAGAACTGTAAGATACTGTCTTTGTGGCCTAATTTAATTTCAGCTATTTTTCAAAGTTAGCTTAACCTCTACTCTTCCTGTATCCTCTGTTACAATATATACATTTAAACAATTACAATAATGCATGTACATTTCTTTTCTGCCCAGAAGGGTACACTGTTGATATATTTTTAATACAAGCAGCTTTACAAATACATTTTTCAACACAAAAATCTGCACAAATCGGTTTGATATACAAATGACATATAATTCTTTACAAAATTCCAGCTAGCTGTGCTGGCATATGTTACACATCCACTGCCCTACTTCTCCTGGCATGGCTGGCAATGATTATCACATTTGGAACAACATTTTACTCTACTGACTCATTCCATTGTGTTGTCTGTTTCCAATTTTTTGTCCGTCACCTAGTGGCCTGTTCAGGTATGTTGTTTTTTTAGTGTGTTTGTTTGTTTTAACATAAATCTGATTCCATGTATGCTTTCAGTGTGGATTAGGGATCAGAACCCACATGCAGTATTTAATTTACCTAAATCCAATATACAAACTGTACTGAAACAGAAAACAAAATTTTCCATGCTGGCCTCATTTCTCTGGAAATGGCATGATTTGCAATGGGCACACTGACAGGACTGTCTAGTCAGTATACATGTTTTTTAATATTAACTAGCTCTTATTCTATAATGCCTAATATTAGTATTATAAATAATAATTAATAATACCACTCTTAATATTATTAACTATTATTATAATTAGTTTGTATATTAATTATACCTGTTTTCAGTCTTTTTTTTTTGTCTTTTTGGCACGCAGCATTTCGCACGCTGACATTTTAATAGGGAGCCTGGGAATAGAATCACTAAACAGAGGAGGTTTCTATAGGCTGTAGCAGGTATAACACAGAGGAGAAACTTTCTTCATTTAAGTGCAATTTATTTACAGATGCAATGTAAAATGAGTTGTCAGTTCCTTAAATTAATTTAAAATGGTAGTTATATTCTTACATAATGCAGGTTTAATTAATGCATTCTTAAGAATCCAGAGCTTAAAAAGTCGCAGCTCTGTTTTAAGTCATAGTCTCCAAGCAGGAACACGGCAATTCTCCTTAAGCAGTTCAATCCAAACAGAGTCTTCTCTGCTCTTTTACAGCTGTGGAGCTTCCTCTGTGCATAGCCTACCTGGAGTTTTCCATTCTATGCTTCAAATCCCTGTTTTGCAAGAGGCAACTATCTCTGTCATTGTTAGTTTCTGGTCCTTCTTTTAAAAGTATTTTCTCAGACAATTCCTATTTCCTGGACTATTTTCATGAAGCATTATCATGTTGTACTAATTATACATGTTGCTAAAAGCTTCTTACCATGGCTTAGTGTATATCTACATTTTACTGATAAAAAAAACATAATTTTGACATATCAATATCAGTCACTATGTCACAACACTTAATTTAGCTACTTCATAATGTATGTTCCTTTAAACTGATAATTGGGAGCAAGTCTAAATCTTAGGGCAGAAGTTACAACACTATTCCTAAATTCAGAAGTTGAGAGGTGAGTTTGCATGCCTTTGTGTACATACTTGTTTCATTGCGTAAATTTGTGTTTTAATTCCAAGCAAAGACAAAATTTGACATTAGCAGATATTTATTCAAAGAATCTTTTCAAAACACTTGTGCAAAGTATAGCTAATTGAAAGCATCCGAGGACTAGTAGGAAAAAGTCAACATGATCCAGCCTTTCAACTTGCTTGGAGGATTCCAAAAAGTGAAGATTTTTTAGTTTTATTAGTTTTCAACAGCTTATTCAGTATGTCTATGTCATTTTTCCAGATAAGAGTTTTGTTCTTTTCAGATTCATTCATATTACTTTAATATGCTCTGGGAAATGTATTACTTTATTTCCTAATTAGTTTACAGTATTTGTTACAGAGTCCCTCTTTTGTTGCACACACAGTGCTGCAGAGCCTGACTGGTGTATTCCTTCATGCAATTGTACTCGGGAGGCCTGTTTAGCTAAATGTGAACTGCATTTTGCTACCACTTTATAATTTACATCTCAGTTATTGTGTGCATTAAGAGTTGTAATTAGCTTCCACAGTATTTCATTTTATGCATTTTAAAGCCCAGACCTAGAGGCATGATTGCCACTTTGTTTTTATTTGATTAGATAACCTTTAATTATTTTTTCCCCTCAGAATACTTTAAATTTAAATGAGGCAGTCTGGTTGTCTTAAAATACAATGAGGTTAACTGATACGTGGGCAGTGTTATCCAGAGTAACAGTTTCTAATTGTGTAAATAAAAAGAAGTATAAGGAAATGAGTGCTGAAATCATTTTAAAAAGTTCTGAGATATTTTAGTTAACACTGTTTGTTTAAAAATGTCAGTTGTCACTGGACAACACAAAATATTTTGCAGTCCCTGAACTTGAGAACTCCTTAAGCATTAAAGCTGACAAAGAAGGTAATTTCTGTGAGAAGGTGCAAAAGTAGATAGAGATCCCAGGTGCAAGGAGTACATAATAAATATTTTTTTTACTATTATTTCTTTTATTTTACGTTGTTTACTGGGTTTGGTCAATAATGCATTTTCATTGGAGGCCTAGGGCAAAAGCTCCAACATATTACAAATATTTATACAGATGTTCAGTTATATGCATGAAAAGGCATTATGTAATATACATTAACAATTACACATGCATTTGCAAACTAGTTTACATCCATTTGAAATAAAGGCAACTATAACAGTATAAACGGTAGTAGATGTTACACATCAAGCATTTGAAGAGGTGTATTGATTTGTCATATAGATAATATATCTTGTGATTAGAAATTCAAAGAAATGGAGGTGAGAAAGAAATTGGTAGTGCAGAAAATATTAATATTGTAGTAAATAGGTGGGTTATTAAACAGGTTATTAGAAGTACAGAGCTGGGGTGGTGAGCAGTGTATCACAAAATCAAATTACCTGCTGTACATAACCCTCCCTAAAGATTAGAGCATTTTCTCCTGTCAGTGGTGCATTAATCCATATGGAAAAATAAAATTTGTTTTGTTTTCTGTTCATTGGCTATTTGATAAACCTGCAGCTGATGCTTACCACATTAACAACAGTGCCAGTTCATCTGTTTTGAGAGGAGGAAGAGGTTGTAGGCTTCATCCCACTGCCAGAACCTCCTCTGGTGAAGGCCCAGAAGCTTGGCACACAGACTGGGATGGACAAAACTGCCAAAAATTGCACATACTCTTCGTAAGCTTTATGGGTATCAGAACTATGCACCCCTGTCATGGCTCAGCATAGCGATATTGCTAAATCTTATGTGACACTTCCCAAGAGGATGAAAACCTTACCCTCCCTGTTCTCCTCCTCCAGTGAGAAAAGGGGAACAAATGAGCCTTTTTGGGGTGCAGCACTTGGTGGTTCCTCGGTTAAGTAGCTGTTCTAAATCAACCACATACTAAAAAGCTGGGTTTAAGAGGGCTTGTTTACATCAACTGGGGCTTAGAATTTGCTATGCCAAAAGAAAAAAATGCAAAAGAGAAGTATTTTGATCAGAGTAAATGAAACTGCCTAGAATTGCTTGCTAATAAGCTGATCTAGAGCAGTCTGAAAAAGATTAGTGGTAAAATATAACTTTATGAAGTTTGATGCTTCAGTGATGATATACACTGGGAAGAGCTTGGCATCTCAGTCACTCATTTAGTGAATATTTTGAGATGCAATCTTTATCAAACAGTGATTTCTAAATGCTGTATGTCAAACTATGAGCAACAATGTTCTACTATAGAAAATAAAGTAAACAAATCTGAAGAACATTCAGGTCCAGAGCTAGACATGTAGACTTTGACGCTTAAAGCAGATGTTTAGCTGAAGTACACACTCCTGTGTGAAGGACATTATAAAACAGAGGGTTCTGTGGAAGAAGGTTAGAAGCATCAGACATATTAGCGTGTGTGTGTGTGTGTGTGTGTGTGTGTGTGTGTGTGTGTGTGTGTGTGTGTGTGTATGTATGTGTGTTTGGGGAGGGGTAAATTGACCAGACATAGATTTCCATGCATAAGTATGTTGCAGTCAGAATAAATGTACTGTGTACAAAACTGAATCTAGTGTAAAATGAAACAAAAATGTGTACTTGTTCTAATTTTTAATGTGAATATATTTTTAATTTTTTTTTCTACAGATTTCTGGCCTGACAAGCTCACTTGGTGATACAGTCCTGTCTCATCTCTTCAGTCAGGTAAGACTGTGCATAAGTCTATATTTCTTTTCTTGTATAGCTTTTGCCGTTGCATATGGCAAAACCATTACATTTTTAGATTGGTAACTGACTAGCTGAAGAGCAAAAGAGACATTTCTGAGATTTGTGGAAGAATAACTAAAATTTCAGTAAACTCTCTAAGACTGTAACCATTATGCCAAACCCTCCCTTTGAAAATAAATACTGGAATATCACTGAAAACAAGCCTTAGCCAATAACCAGAGGTCAGAATTAAATCCTATCCTTAACTGTTATGCCAGCCCCTCCTCTCAGTTGTTTTGGATCCTGGGAACTGTGTTGTTAGGACCCTATTGGATGTATGGCTGTTGATTGATGATAAATTTGTCAACGCTCTACACATACCCACAACATCGCCAATCAGATGTCAGTCAAAAAAAAAGTGGCATACAAACACTTTTTTGTTTGGTTTTTTTTTTCCCTGGAAGGGATAAAACCTTTCACAGATCCTGTGCAAAGAAGATGCCCACATATTTTATTTTAAATCCAAGATCACTCCAAATCGGACAACGCAGAATTTCACTGGCCTACACAGTTCTGTCTCTGATATTAAAGGCAAAGTTTTACAGACATTTATGTTTCAGACATCTCATCTTTCAGAACATGCATCCTAATACAAAACCTGTTGTTCTAGCAACTTTCTAAAATTTTAAGGGGAATATATTTAAAACTTGCCTCTTTTTTTGGACCTTTCCAAAAGTCTTGCATTAACAGATTGAGTGGTATGGATAAGGGAGACCCATTGGGAATATTAGTGTGTGAACATTAAACCTTTGCAGTACATAACATGTCATTCAGGTTTAAAGAAGCTTGCTTATTCTTGGCTAACGTTTGGTTGACAATTTGTTTACACCTTGATCAGAGTCACACAGCTTCTTGTTCGCACACAAAGGTTAAGCTGCTTCAATACTGAAGCATTGCGGGTCATTTGTAGGATCATAGGTGTGTACTAGGCTAATGACCACAAGGGCCTGTTTAAGCCTAGCCATACGTACCAAATCTCTGACAAGTTCAGTACCCTTAATAAGTGTAAGCAGGGACTTGGAAGATGAAACATTTACATTCAGGCACCTGGTAGATGAACCATTTGTAGGCTGAATGTCTCCATTAGAGACATAGGTGCTTAACCAGGGATGAATTTCCTGTCCCCCATCCAGTTGTCCAAGTTACATATGAAATGGGTCAGGGAGAAACTCTTCTTCACATGGATGGGGAGCCTGTTCCAGAGAAAGGGTAGTTTCTGGAATACATACCTGTCTGTCAAGCAGGTCCTGATTATATCACAGGCAAGGTTTATGTCTTTAGAGTGGGTAATTTTGGTGCTGTTTGCTTTGTGGGTATTCAGGAGGTCCATCAGGGTGGGGCCTGACAATGCCTTGTATGCCAGGCATAGATCTCTCCTCAAGAGCCTGTAGGAGACAAAATACAGGGATAGGGCTTTGAGAAAGTCTACATAGGACATGTTATTTATGTTGTGTATTCTTTCAGTGGGGAAATTCTGTGGACACTCCAATTGTTGCCTGCAGGGGAAAGGATTATTGTACTGTGCTCAAGTCCAGGTAGAAGTAACCATTTCCACAGTACTTTTAAGCAAAACAGAAGAGTCATAGTTTTACTGCTTCATAGTTGGTTTATAGTGTGCAATGGTCAGAGACCATCAGAATGCAAACTCCAATTTCCACAAATAGATATTACTTCCAAACCAATTATGTAATGCATTCTTGAATACATTTAAAAACCTTCTCTGCCTAACATGCAAAGGCAACTTGATCCATGTCCAAACTGTGTTTTGGGTTATACATTTTGCTCTCAAAGCTGTTCTGCATTTTAGGATTTTGAAGGCATACTTTCTTATTCTAGATGTTTTACTGAATACCATCCTATTGGCATTTAGTAAAAGCTAAGACTGTTCATCATGAAGAGCATAGTAAAACTGACCATTTCTGCTTCCATTATCCAGTAAGTTTTTGGGAGATACTGGTTTGAAGAATATTCAGTATTACACATGTATATATCTTTCTCTGCTGATATTTCCTGCATTGCTAATCACTTTGTGATACAAGGTGTATTCTAAACTGTATGTAAGTACTGACTTTTGTGTGTTTTTTGCACGTACAGGAGGAGTTGGTGAATAACACGGAGCTAGTGCAGAGCTACCGACAACAGATAGGCAATGGGGTTAACCAGTACAACCTACAGCTCTTTTGGAACATGTACAACAGGTAAAGTATGCAATGTTATATATTTGTAAATGGAACATCTGCATTAGGTAGACTGTACACTACTATGTATCCATAAATGGAATACGTACATAAGGTAAACTGCACATTGTACTCTCATATATATATATATATATATATATCTATATATATATATATATATATATCTATAGCCATAAGTGGAACCTGTCCAGCATGTAAACTGCACACTGCTGTATACCCTTCAGTGGAATGTGTGCACCAGGTAGACTGTACCCTGTTATATACAACATGTAAACTGTGCATTGTTGTATATCTATCAATAGAATGTGTACACCAGGAAAACTGTACTCTGTTACATAGTATTCAATGGAATATTTCTAACATGAAAAACATGAAAAAACGTACACTGTTGTATATCCAGCAATGGAGTGTGTACACCAGGTAAACTATACCCTGTTATATATTGTTAAATGAAAACTGTATGCTGTTATATATCCACCAATGGAATAAGTACAGCAGGTAAAATGTATGTTATACATTCATAAACAGGATAGGCACAAATGGTAAGGTTTGCATTGATATATGTACATGTATCACAGGTTCATAAGCTCTTACTAAGCTTACAGCCAAGGAGTCCATCAAGATGTTCAACCATGTTATGTAGTACTGATGGGAGACTAAGAATGTTCCCTTTTATGTAAAGTTTTTCCAGATATTCCCAGTGAACATTTACAATCACCAACCCAATCTTTCTGACACATTTTAAACTTGGTAAGGAAGTAATCCACTTGGTAGGCAAGGACAGCCTATTCCAGAAATGAGGGATGCATTGGGTCTGTCATATACCATCTGGTAGTGTTGATGTGTGTAGTATAGGTTTAGGTCTCTAGAGCAGTTGTTTTCTTTATCACCTGTTTTGTTTAGGTAGAGGAACTCAGAGTACTATGTCATTCTTAGCACAGAAGTCTAAGCAGAGATCTGTCAGGAGTCTGTATGACACTATGTAGAGGAAGAAGGCTTTATGTCTATCAAAATAAGGGCAGATCTTTTTGATGAGGAAACATATTGGGCTCCCAAGTTTGTTTAGGTGCTCAGAGAGCTACATGCCAAAAGTTGCATTATATCCAGTGATAGGCCAAATAATGATTGAATAAAGTGGGGCTGTAATTTCTTTGGACCCTGAAAAAGCACCACAAAGATGTGTAAGGTAGAAGGATATTCAAACCTCCACAGATGCATGGTGGTTAAATGAGAGCTTATTAACATACATGCCAAAGTCCATGAAAGCTATGTCTGATTTAAATGGAATGTTATTTATATGGTAAGAAGTAGTGATACTCGATTTACCAAAGAAAACTATACTACATTTCTTGGTTTTGAAAATAATCCCATATCTAATACATCATGCACTTATTTGGTCCAGCCCTTGCTGGAGAATTTGAATATCAGACTAAGATTTGATAACTGTCCCTAGTTTGCAGTCTTCTCTAAACTTGGTTAGTCATAGTCCTGTGATAACAGCTTTAAAGTTAGAAAAATATATACCAAGAGGAGGGGGCCCAGACACTGTCTTGTGGGACACCAATGGTGACGTTTTCTTTCTAGAGTAAATACCACCAACCTTAATGATATGAGTGCTGACAGCCAATTACTTGTCCAGTGAACTCTGTATGGGCTGATGTTGGCAGAGTTTGTCAATAATCCTAGCATGGGAGATAGTATTGAAGGCCTTGGTGTGGTCCAGGTAAGTAACGTGCATGCATTCCCCTTATCAATGGACTCTTTGAGCTTTTCAAAGAACACAGCCAAGTTGTGCAGACATGATCTGCCTTTTACAAAACTAAGCTGGTATGTGTACATGGATATATATATATATATATAGCATTGTTTTTTAATTCAGCTATAATACATTCCACAGTCTTGCAAATAAAACTGATGAGACCTATAGGCCAGTAATTCTCAGGGTCAGCAGAAGGATCACTTTCATGCAAGAGTAACACAATTGTCGTTCTACATGCCTTGGAAATATAAACATGGAGAGACTCAGGTTGAAAAGCTGATGGAGGGGTTTTGATAGGTGGGACTTTCTTCTTCTCACCAGATATTCAGGGATATTGTTAGGACCAATGTAAGCAGGCAAATGTGTGGAATGTGTAGAACAGGTACAGTGTGCACTGTTGTATTTCCATACATGGAGTATGTGCATCAGGGAAACTGTACTCTGCTCTGTTGTGGATCCATGGATGTAATAAATCACATCAAATGTACAGTATTATATATCCATAAATATAATATATACAGTGGGTAAACTCTGATCTGTTATGTATCCATGAGTGCAATATACACATCAGGTAAACTGTACAGTAAAGAAAATATGTATAATGTGAACGGTATCTTGTTATATATACATAAACAGAATATGTACAGCAGGTAAACTATGTTGCTGTTCTTTATCCATAAGTAGAATATGTACATCAGGCTAATGACATGTTCTTATATATCCATAAGTTGAGACTTATTCTTAATTAATCCCTTAATGAGGATCAGATTCTTACTGCTTTCTGGTTCAGAAGCAGTTGAATAAAACCAATTATACAATGACTGGCCATTAATATTCAAAAACAAGCATGCTGAATGGCCAGTCCAACCAGCGTGCCCATTGTAAATCCGAGAATATACTAATGGAAATAGGTTCAGTCGCCCAGATATTTTCCATTAGTATATCTCCTGATTTTTTTTTTACTTTTTATTTTGGTCTGCAGTGGTAGCAACAGAGAAAGGAAGATCTCCGTTTTTTTTTTTAAGATATCTCACACTGCAGAGGTAGCAATGGAGAAAGGAAGATCTTCGGTGCTTTTTTTTAAGATATCTCACTATGTTATACTAGTTGAAGAACTCAAATAACATAGCGAGATATCTTAAAAAAAAACAACGGAGATCTTCCTTTCTCCTTTGCTACCTCTGCACAGCACTGATGTACTGCCTAAGCATGGGAACACAAGTCCCTTACGCATGCACAGTACATCAGAAATGCCCCAGGATACCAGAAAACTGTGGAAGGGCAACACGGAGGCATTATAAAATGACATTATTTAAGAAAAGTAAGTATTTTTTTCTTAACTAATGTCATTGTATAATAGCAATAACTCACGGCTGGGTGTGAGCAATGCTGGATTTACCCCACAGTTGGCTTTGTTTGATTCATAGGTTCATAGGTAGGTATTAGGCTATCTGCCCGAGGGCATTTATACACCTAGCCAGAGTTTGTTGGCTTTCGCAGCTCCATTGATTAATTAACTGATTCTCTGTCAAGCACAGCCAGTGAAGTGATCCCAGGGGTGTATTTTCTGTTACCCATCCACTAAAGGTTTCTCTTGAAGAGTGTTAGTGAGGGGTTCTGCCTGATGTAATTTGGAATTTTGTTCCAAAGCATGGGGCGTCTCTGTGACAGGAATCTATCCCTCCAGCTTGTTCTATTTATTGTTGTGGCAAGGTTTAGCCCACTAGAGCACGTGGCTCGCAGTGACTTGGATTTCTTTAGGTGGAGCATTTCCATCAATTCTGAGTTGGACATGGCTTTGTAAGTCAGGCAGAGAACACCTTCGAGTAAGCGATATGCCACTGAGTACAGCCGGAGTTTTTTCAGTTGGGCTGCATAGGACATATGTTTGAGCCAGTAATCCTCTTGGTGAGGTACTTTTGTGGTCTTTCCAGCTGTTTGAAGTGTCTTGTGAGGTACATCCCAAATGGGGCATTGTACTCTATGATGGGTCTAATGAGTGATGAGTAAAGGGGCACTATAACCTCTTTATTTCTAGATGCGAACCCTTTAGTAATTAGATGGGCTACATAGAAGGATTTCCTAACTACTTTGGCAATATGATTTTCAAAGGAGATATTACTGTCTACCTGAGTCCCTAGATATCTTATTACCTCTTTTGTATTAAGGGGGCTGCCACCTTTGTGGTAATCCGTGAGTGTTTTACCACAAGCTCAGCCAATTGCCCAGCCAACTATAACAAACTCTGCTGCCTCATCCCCTCTTGGAAATTGAACCAAGCTTTCACAGAAGACTCCAAGGAAGTATGTGAATTTGCTGTTAAGCCTTGAACTACTATAGTTTTATGCCCTGCTAGGTGTTTAAGTACGCTCCCTGCCAGGAAAGCCAGCAGCCTAAACCTTTCTTATTTTTGCATCTCTCTTCTTCCCCCTCATCTAATTCCCTGTTCTACTCTTGCTCCTTTCTCTCTTCAGTCCAATCTAGTCCATGGACTGCCCTGGTGGCCTAGGTGCACTTCAGAATTTGTCCACTAGGTGGCATCCTCTCCCCACTACCTTTGACTTCAATTCACTTACTTCTTGTACTATCTCTATGCTTTTAACTTTTCTTTTTCTCTCTCTCTCTCTCTCCTAAAACATTATAGTCCACTCTAACCTACTAATTCCAGGTTCCCTCCACTTACCCTTAAGCAATCAACACTCCACTGATAAGTTCTCGATCCTCTCCTGCCCTCCTTGGTTCTTCCCGCTCCATTTGCCCTGCAGGCTCACTCTGCTTCCCTACCCTGCCCCCAAATACCACCCACCCCCAGCACCTCTACCTTTATTACCACATAACCACACCCACTACCATTCCAGACCAATCAGTCTCCTGCTACCTGGGAACACCCATTTCCCGTCCACATTTACCCTCACTCACCTCTTCTAGACTATCCCACCTAGACAATTATCTCCCATTATTACTTCAACACCCATCCTTACACAACTCTCCACTCTCTCTCCACTATTTAAGAGCTTACCAGCTCCTCTACACATAAATCTTTCTTGTAAGTAGCCCCATTTCAACATGCTACCTAAACCCTCACTCATCCCCCTTTTACTACCTCTTCTTCTTAATTTATCCTATCTTTACTACCTCACCCAGCCCATTAATTCTTACCACTCACAACCCTTCCATGTAACTAACCATCTTACTTCTTCTCCCTGAAACTCACACATCCCAATTTCTCCTCATCTATTTCCCATCAAAAACCTTCTATTCTTCCCATATAAACTGATCACCTTTCACAAACATTCTACCCCCATAGTAACTAGTAAATATTCCATAATCATAATAGAAACTGATCTATTCACTGTACTGTCCAATTACCTCTCTAATCCAATCCTATATCTGGTTACCTGTCTATTATCAGGTGATATCTATCCTAACCCAGGCCCCCCCATCTCAACTAATACAGACAAGTCCATACTACTTACTTCCTTAAACTCCCAAAGTATAGTCAACAAAATCCGAAACCTCCACGTCTGGCTCATACATAATAAACCTGACATCCTATCCATCTCAGAAACATGGTTAAAATCCCATATAAAAGATTCTGAAATAATTCCTCCAAACTATTCTATCATTAGAAAAGACAGGTCCCACAAAAAAGGGGGTGGAGTAGCTCTCCTATACTCATCCTCCTTGTCTGTTACTCCTTATAACAAACCTACTCCTCAATTTAACAGTGCTGAACTACTCCTAACACTACTTCAAGTCAACAAACACAAGCACATATGTATAGTTTCCCTCTACATCCCCCCAGGGGACAATATTTCTACACTCAAAGACATCCTCTCCTGGCTCTCCAACAACATTAGCAATGAAACAATAATCTTAGGAGACATGAATATTAACTGGGCCTCCATTCAGTCTCCTACAAACCCACTTAACATCAACCTCTACAATTTTTCACAGCTAATCAACTCTATAACACGCTCCTCAAAAAACCTGTCTAGTGGCAGTATTCTAGACTGGATTCTAGTCTCTCATCCCCACTATTTCTCCGACAGTGGTACTCTTCCAGATCCTCCTAGTGACCACTTACCCACTTTCACTCATCGTCTCCCCTTACTCCTACATCGCACCCATAATTTTATTACTATCCGGAATCAAAAAAACTTTAATCCATCAACCTTTTCTAATTCCCTAAAAGCAATAAACTGGGACTGTCAAAAAACATTGTCTCTAGATAATGCAGTTGCCCACTTCAACTCAACATTCTTAAAAGTTCTAGACTTTCATGCTCCCTTAAGGACAAAGAGAATAAAAATTAAAACTGCCCCATGGCTTACCAATAACACACTAGCAATAATGCGGCATAGAGATAAAGCCTGGAAACACTTCCAGAAAAATAGGACCACCCTCAACCATAATGAATACAAAACACTTCGAAATAAAGTAAAAAAGCTCATCGTCTCTGATCGACAAAATTACTTCTCCATACTCCAAAACAATAACAAAACAAATCCTCAGAAATTCTGGAAAAGTATCTCTAACCTCCTCAACCCCAGCTAACCAGACACCCCCACCCCAGACCCTAATGCTCCTGATACTGACCTAGCCACACAATTTAACTCTTTTTTCATTGAATCCATCTCTAAATTAACCTCTTCTTTCCCTAACAATATCACATGCTCCAACTCACCCCCAACCCCCCCTACCAATACTCTGCCCTGCACTGCTACCACTCCCTCATTCTCATCCACTAACTGTCTATGCTCTTCCTCTTCTCCTAGTCTCACTTCCTCACCTTCTTCACCCCATAATACCCCCTCTTCCCACTCCCCACTATTCTCACTAAAGCCTATACCCACTTCTACTATCAAAAAACTCCTTCTAAAACTGAAGCCATGCACTAATGCTCCTGATAATATCCCCTCTTTCTTTCTTAGCACAGCAGCTGAAGCAATTGCCTATCCCATTAGCATTCTAATCAACCGCTCTATCCAAGAAAGTACAGTACCCCAAATCTGGAAAAAGGCCTTTATCATACCATTACATAAAGGGGGCAACAATAACAATGTTACTAATTTCTGCCCCATTGCTATCCTGCCTCCCATCTCTAAACGCCTTGAAAAGTGTATCCAACTTCAACTCCTACCACATCTCTTAGATAATCACCTACTAACTCCCACACAACATGGATTCAGACCTAATCACAGCACAATGACAGCCCTCCTCTCCTTCCTTGAAACTATTAACAAAGCCTGGGACTCTGGTCTATTTGTCTCTACCCTATTACTAGATCTCTCTAAGGCCTTCGACACTATCTCACACAGCCTGCTTTTAACTAAACTCTCAAAACTTAAACTATCTCCTTCATCTTTGAATTGGTTCTCCAGCTACCTATCCCATAGATTTCAAGCAGTAAAATGGAAAAAGGCCACCTCCTCATTTCTTAATACCCCAACCGGAGTTCCCCAAGGTTCCATATTGGGTCCACGCCTCTTTAATATATTTATAAATGACTTCTGCAACTCTATCCCTTTCTCAAACATCATCCAATATGCAGATGATTCAACTATTATCTGCTCTGCCACATCTATCCCAACACATCTAAAGCTTACTCAAGATGCTTTTTCAACCACTGAGCAATAGATGAAACGAAATCACCTAGCACTCAATGCCTCTAAAACCAATCTAATGGTTTTTACACCCTCTAAAGTCACCTCCCTCGATATAAACATGGTCTCTATTACTAGTCAAAATAACACACCTCTGGAACTGGTCTCAGAGACCAAATTACTCGGGGTCCAAATTGACAACCAGCTCAAATTCAACTCTCATTTACAACTAAATATCAAAAAAACACATCAAAAGCTTGGTATGCTCTATCGACAAAATCATTACCTTACTCCTGCCACCAAAATTACTCTCTCTACTTCCTTTCTTATCCCCTCCCTTCTCTATGGAGCTCCACTTCTGACTAATCTGCAGTCCTCTCTGAAAACACAACTTTCCTCTTTCTACAACAAAATTGCCAAGTTTGCCACCAGACATAAGTCCTCTACCCACCATTGCTCCTCTCTCCAAAAATTAAAATGGCTAGAACTACCCAATCTTCTCACCTATACTCAACTAACTCTTGCACACAAGCTAATTTTCAACCCCTCTCTCTGTCCCTCCCTTTCTACTGCCTTTAAAATGCACCTACCTGATAGAGTATTAAGGTCTAATAACCAAAATCTTTTAGAAGTGTACAAACCAACTCGTCCCCCAGGCAAAAATCTTCTATCCTATGGTCTGGCTCGCCTCTGGAACTCCCTGCCACCATCCATTCGTATCAGCTCTAACCATTTTACTTTTAAAAAATCTCTTCATTCTCATCTAGTATCCTTCTGGGAATGCTCTTGCTCCCATCCCACATAACTAGCACTGGCATTTCCCATCTTCCTTACTTCCCCTGATTACACCAGCATTTCTCTGTTTCATTACTCCTAACTCATCCATTCTTATTATTATGATATCTGCATGAATACTATTATGATATTTGCATGAATATATGATGCTGCTCATTTAAGTGTTTGAATCCTAGGACAAAATGACTTCTAAATATTTACTTGCACTATTCCTTTTTTAGTTTGTATCATCTGTTAGTTTCAATCACTGCTTTGTATTAGTTTGTAACTTTTGTGTACTATTTGTTATTGTTTGCTTGAATTGTTTTTTTTTTTAAATTGTATAATTATCTTTCATATTTTTTACATTTGTATAATTATCATTCATAACCTACTGTAATCTTGATTGTTTGGAGCTTTTCTCCCCAGGACTCCATTGAAAATGGGTTCATTTTGGCCCAATGGACTATTCTGGTAAACCAACTGCAATAAATAAATAAATAAATTTTGTTTTTCCCAAATGGGATGACTATGCATTTTTTGGCATTTAGCTTGAGCCCATGACTTTGACACCAGGTGTCCGTCTCAGTAAGGCCCTTTTGGAGGATGTCCGTGTCAGCCGGAGAGTCAGTTATGGCTCCCAGTTTGCAGTCATCAGTGAACTTGGTTAGCCATAGTCCTCCTGTGTTTGCCTGTACTTCTGAGAAGTATATGCCGAACAGTAGGGGTCCCAGGACCAAGCCTTGCAGGACACCACTTGTGACTGGTTTAGAGTCGGACCTGGAGCCCGCTATTCTTACCGTGTGAGTTCTGTCTGTAAACCAGTTGGCAACCCATCTCATGACGTAGGGGTTTATGTTCAGGCTGGTGAGTTTTTCTGTAATACCCGAGTTGGGAATGGTGTCGAAAGCCTTGGTGAGGTCAAGGTAGGCTGTGTGAACCACCTTTCCCTCGTCTATGGCCTTGGTGATTGTCTCGAAGAAGTAAACCAGGTTTAGTAGGCATGATCTGCCCTTAACAAAGCCGAACTGGGTCAGGTCAAGTGTTTGGAGGTTCGGTTGAACAGTGTGTTTAGGTGTGGGGTTAGTTCGTTCTGTAGTTCGTGCAAGATGCAGCCTGGGACACCATCTGGTCCCATTGATGCTGTGTTTTTGGCTTTTGAAAGGGCTGTTTTCACCTGTGCGTCTGTGATTTTTGGGACACTACACTTGTCCGGTATTGTTGTGGGCCCTTTTGGATGTGAGAGGGTCAGTGAAGTTTGCAATGAATCTATCTGACAGGATGTAGGCAATATCAGTAGGTTCAGTATATTTTGTGCTATTTTTCACTAGTTCAATGCATATCTGTGAGTTGCCACTTAGATTCTTAACATAGCTGAAGAAGGCTTTGTGGTTATCTTTTGAATCCTTGGCTATTTTTCTTTCGAAGTTAGCCTTGGATGATTTCATGAGGGACCTTAGTTTCTTACTGATACTGATCAGGGATGTCTTTCCTTCTTGGGATTTGCTTTTTTTCTGAACTAGTTTTCTCCTTCTATTGTATAGCCTGTTTATTGCAGGGGTCCACCAAATTGGTTTCCTTCTCTTAGAGGAGTGAGTCTTGGTTTTGCTAGGGATGGCATGATCCATGCATCCTTGTAGGTGCTCATAGAGTGCATTTGTAAAGGTTTCTGCATCTTGGGCAGTGTTATCCGTGGGAGCTGTGAAACTTACCACTTCTGTCTTAAGTAATGTGAAGTTTGCTTTAGAAAAGTTTTTTACTATGGTTTCCTTAGTTGGGGGTGGTGGTGGGGTGTGGACATCCAGAGTGATTAGTTTATGGTCTGATCTAACCAGTGACAGGTTGACCTCTGGTGTGGAACACCTGTCGCCCATGTTGGTGATGACCAGGTCCAATATGTTTTCACCTCTGGTAGGGGATTTTTCCAGCTGATCCAGGGTGTTTGAGTTGATGAATTCCAGGAAGCACTGGGCCTGGGAATTTGTACTCGAGTAGTTTTCCCAATGAATGGTAGGTAATTGAAATCACCCAATATCAGGGTGTTCGGTAGGACCTTCATGTTTTCCAGTGTCTCCAGAAAGGTGGAGTGGTGGTCCTGGGTCATGGATGGTGATCTGTAGCAGGCCACAATTTGCATTGCAGATTTTCACGATGTTAGTTGCACATGGCTGCACCACTAACCTGGAGGTGTAGGTATCCTTAATGAATATGGATACACCCCCTCCTTTTGTGTTTCGGTCCGTGTTCTGTGGCCAAAACGTGTGGTATGAGTTATAGCCCAGTAGTGCTGGAGTGCTCTCTGGAGCCTTGAACCAGGTTTCAGTTACTGCACAGATGTCGACATTCTTCATACTGAGGAGTGCTTCGAGCACGTGCATTTTGAGATTTAAACTCCTGGCACTGAGTAGCATAACCCTCAGTTTTTTGTTAATTGTGCTGTGTTTGTGGAGGTGGGTTTGACTTTTGAGTCTTGCCTAAAAAGGCACTATGGGGGCAGCAAGAGCCTTGGCCAGTATTCGAAAGCCTAGGGGTGACAGGTGCAAGCCATCTCTTGTGAATCAACGCGGCTTATCGAGCATGTTGTCCCAGACTGACAGACACTGGATCCCCTTTGAATGACACCAGAAGCTTAGCCAATTGTTGAAATTGATAATTTTTTCTTTATACTGAGGTATCATTCTGGGTGAGGGCAGGATGCTACTCAGGGTCAGGGTCATACAAGCCCTGACTGCATGATTAGAGAGCTCTTCCATGTCTCTTTTCATGTAGTCCAGTGAGGTACATCTCAGGTCATTCACACCGACATGAACACTGACTGAGTCATATTTGTACTTGTTCTGTAGTGACCTGAGTGCTTGTGTTATGTGGTGGATTCTGGCTCCCGACAGGCAGCTAACAGTAACCTTCTGCTTGTCCAGCCTAGTGAGTGGGACGTCAGTGTGCCTGACTATAGAGTCACCTATTACTAGTGTGTTAGGTATGTTATTTCACCTTAAGGACTGTGATTGTGCGGCACACTGATTTTGTGTTTTATGTGTTGTCTGTTTTGTGACAGGAAGTGCAGGTTGTTTGGCTGTCTGCTTTGGAGGTCTCTGATGCTTTTGCAGGTTTTTATTTAGAGCCTCCGAGTATGATTTTTTGTATTTATGTGTAAGTTTTGCCAGTGCTGTTTTAGTAGGTCTGTGTGTGGCTGGAGGTGTGGTGCAAGTGTTAACCTTCTCCTTTTGACTCTCTGTTCCAGTTTTGAGTGGAGATAGCTTAGCTTCCAGTTTGGCTGTATAATTGCATCTCTCGCATATGTTAGTGTTTTGTGGTGGGAGGAAAGGGTTGTCTGTGTACATGAGGCAGTTGTAACATTGCCTCAGGATACCCAGATTCACCAGCTGGACTGGAGAGTGCACCTGAAGTTGCCCTTTGGTCATGCCTGAATAGTAGAGTGAGCTGCTTAGTCGCTTGGTTAGTGAGGGGTGAATAAAGAGCCTTGCCTGGCTGGGCAATCAGTGTCAGGGTATGTTAGTGCTTGCTATTAGGTCTGAGCAAGTGCTGGGCTGTAAGATGCTTTTTGAGTGCTTAGGTTGAGAGTTAGACCAGTTTCAAGGGAAACACTGAAGAGGAGACTTATTGGAGCCGGGGATAATTTAACCGTAGCTAACCGGCACTGCCCAGTGCGCAAAACCGTGCAAACACAGTTTTTATAGTAGGGAAATGAAAGACATAGAAATTAGCCCAAAATGGTCAATGAACTACTAACTTCTGGGCTGGAACAACTCCTCCAGGGACAGATAGGTTGCTCAAAGCTCCCCTCTCTCACAGGTGAACAGAGAAACTTCCTTCTATCCAAGTAAGGTATGGGCAACTCAGAAGCTAGTGTCTCAGCCCTGAATTCAGCACTGGCCTGAAAACCGGACTATACTAGCTTAGAAAGGTGGGAAACAAGGAATTATTTTGTTTTTTTGAAAAGATAAGGCAAAAACAGTAAAAAGTACATGTAAACAGCTTTAAACGACTACAAACGATCAGTAAAGGCTATCACACTTTAGTGTGTAGCTTACAACAGTTAAATTATTTAAACAAAAAACAACTTTTTAAAAGGGCAGGCAATCAAATAAGTACAATATGTGAAAAAACAAGCTTTTAAATCACAATAAATGCTGTAAAATTTGTGTTTAGGCGGAAAACAGTTAAGTACAGAAAACTGATACTTAATCACTCCAAAGTCTCTCTTCTAAGCTAGAAGGCTTGTATCAGTTTAAGGCTTTCTAGTGCTACCCAGTAGGTTAGTTACAGGAAAGATGGGGAAACAAGCACAGATGTGGTCTTTTAAACCAGAAAGTTGAAAGAGACAGAAAAACTGTCCAAATGGTCAATAAACAACAATTTCTTGGCCAAGAACCTCTCCTCTCATGGTAGACAGGCTACCTAATGCTTACCACTCACACTGATAAGCTAGAAGGTTTTCTTCCAACACAGAAAGTCTTGTGATGCTCAGAAGCTTACCAACAGTCCTGGATACAGCAACTCTATATCTGGACTAGGCTAGTTACAGGAAAGGTGGGAAACAAGCACAGGTGCGGCTTTTAAACCAGAACGTTAAAAGAGATGGAAAAAAACTGCCCAAATAGCCAATAGCTACAATTTCTGGGCCAAACTCTTGTGGTAGATAGGTTAGCTAATGCTTACCACAGCCACTGATAAGCTAGAAGGCTTCCCTCCAACACAGAAAGGCTTGGGGGGCTCAGAAGCTTACAAAGAGTCCTGGATACAGCAAATCTGTACCTGGACTAGACTAGTTACAGGAAAGGTGGGGAACAAGTACAAATGTAGGCTTTTAAGCTAGCAAGTTGAAAGAGATGGAAAACTGCCCAAACGGCCAAATAAACTACAATTTCTGGGCCAAAACTCACTCTTCCCATGGAGGATAGGCTCCCTAGTGCTTACTACTCCCACTGATAAGATAGAAGGCTTCCCTCCAACACAAAAAGGCTTGGGGGGCTCAGAAGCTTACTAACAATCCTGGATACAGCAACTCTGTAACCAGACTAGGCTAGTTATAGGAAAGGCGGGAAACAGGCAAAAGTGCGGTTTTCAAACCAGAAAGTTGAAAGAGATGGAAAAAAAACTACTCAAACAGCCAATAGCTACAATTTCTGGGCCAGGGACCACTCCTCTTGTGGTAGATAGGCTACCTGATGCTTACCACTCCCACTGATAAGCTAGAAGGCTTCCCTCCAACACGGAAAGGCTTGGGGGGCTCAGAAGATTACAGAGAGTCCTGGATACAGCAAATCTGTACCTGGATTAGACTAGTAACAGGAAAGGCAGGAAACAAGCACAAACACAGGCTTTTAAATCAGAAGGTTTAAAGAGATGGAAAAGTGTCCCAAACTGCCAATAAACTATAATTTCTGGGCCAGAAACCACTCCTCCTGTGGTCTTGTACTCACTTTCCTCACTTATCTAGAGGAAAATAGTTTTTTATTCAGGCATGTCCAAGGGTCAGCTCCCAGTGTTCTCTTTTGTCTATCTGATGAATCTGGGCATCTTGAGGCAATGTAGAAATTGCCTCATGTACACTGAAAACCCTCTCCTCCTACCACCCAACACTACAACCTGTGAGAGATGCACTTATCTAGCCAAACTGGAGGTAAAGCTCTCTCTAACCAAGACTGAACTTGACAGTCATGAGGAGAAGGTAAACATTTGCACCACACCACACTCATCACATAGTCCCACTAAATCTACACCACCAAAATCCACACACAGTAACACAAAAACATTCGCGGAGGCTCTCAATAATAATTTTTCAAGGCAACAGAGACCTCCAAAGCAGAAACGCAAGCAACCTCCATCCCCCAATGCAACCCAAATAACACATAGCCCACAGACTCAGTGTGCCACTCAACCACAGCCAATAAGGCAAAACAACGTACCCAACACACTAGTCATAGGTGACTCTATAGTCAGGCACACTGATGTCCCACTCACCAGGCTAGACAAGGAGAATGTTACTGTCAGCTGCCTGTCGGGTGCCAGGATCTGCCACATAACCCACGCACTCAGGTCACTCCACACCAAGTATAAATATGACTCTGTCTTTGTCCATGTTGGTGTGAATGACCTGAGATGTACCTCCCTGGACTACATGAAAAGAGAAATGGAAGAGCACTCTGATCTTGTAGCCCAGGCAAGTATGACCCTAGCCCTGAGTAGCATTCTGCCATTGCCCAGAATGATACCGCAATACAAGAACAAAATGATTGACTTCAACAATTGGTTAAGCTTCACGTGTCATTCTAAGAGGATCCAGTATCTGTCTGCTTGTGCTGATATGGTCGACAGACCTCAATGCTTTGCCACAGATGGCCTGCACCTGTCGCCCCTGGGATTCCAGATACTGGCTAAGGCTCTTGCTGCCCCTATAGTGCCTTTTTTAGGCAGGGTTCAAATAACAAATTCACCACCATAACAGGAACAGGCAAACAAAAGCTGAAGGTAATGCTACTCAATGCTAGAAGTCTAAATATCAAAATACACTCACTCGAGGCACTCCTTAAAATGGAGAACATCGATATCTGTACAGTGACTGAGACCTGGTTCAAGGCTCCAGAGAGCACACCTGCACTACCAGGCTATAACTCATACCACACTTTTCGGCCATGTAACCTGGACCAAAACACCAAAGGCGGAGGTGTGTCCATATTCATTAAGGATATCCACACCTCCAGGCTAGTTGCTCAGCATAATGCATCTGGGGTTATCCAAGTGCAACTAACTCCGGGCAAAACTGCAATCCAAATTGTAGCTTGCTACAGATCCCCCACCATGCCCCAGGATTCCCACTTCTCTTTTCTTGATGTACTGAAAAATATTAGGGTTCAACCAAACACCCTAATAATGGGTGACTTCAACTACCCCACCATTAACTGGGAAAACTACTTGTGTACCAATTCCTTAGCTCAACGCTTTCTGGAATTCATAAACTTCAGTGCCCTAGATCAACTTATCCACACTCCCACCAGGGGCAACAATATCCTAGACCTAGTCATTACCAACATGAGTGACCGGTGTTCCACACCTGAAGTCAACTCCTCGTTGGTCCGATCCGACCATAAGCTTATCAACCTTGATATCCACATCCCACCCCCCCCTCCCCATTAAGGAAACCACAGTAAAACATTTCTCCAAAGCCAACTTCATGCTTCTTAAGACAGAAGTGGTGAACTTCATGACACCCATGCAGATGGACAATACAGTTACAACTGCTGAATCCTACACAAATGCACTCTATAAGCACTTACACGAGTGCATGGATCATGCTATCCCAAACAGAACCAAGACGCTATCCTCCAAAAAAAGGAAGCCAATCTGGTGGTCCTCTGCCATAAACAAACTGTACAACAGAAGGAAGAAACTGTTCCAAAAAAAAGTAAAATCCCATGAGAGGAGGAGCTCCCTGGTCAGCCTCAGTAAGAAGCTGAGATCCCTTATAAGATCCTCCATAGCTAGCTACAAAAACAAAATCACCACTAAATCCAAGGACAACCACAAAGCATTCTATAGCTATGTAAGGAATCTAGATGGCAACACCCATATCTGCTCTGAGTTACAGCACAAAGGCATGAAAATTACAGAACCAACTGATATTGCCAACATCCTGGCAGATCAATTCAGTGCTAACTTTACCCCTCTCTCACCCCCTAAGGGGCCCATATCTATACAGGAAGAATGCAAAGTCCCTGTAATCACAACTACGCAGGTAAAAGTTGCACTCTCTAAAGCCAAATACACAGCATCCATGTGACCGGACTACATCCCAGGCTGCATTTTACATGAACTTCAGAAGGAACTGGCTCACTACTTAAGCACCATGTTCAATAATAACCTCGTATCAGGCTTTGTGCCCACTGAATGGCGCACAGCAACAGTTATCCCACTCCACAAAGGGGGAGCCACCACTGATCCCGGGAACTATTGACCTATTAGCCTGACGAGTCTGGTCTACAAGGCCATGGAACGTATCATAATGGAACTCTTAAACAAAGACATTGGTAACCTCCAAACTCTGGATCCCACCCAGTTCGGGTTTGTGAAAGGCAGATCATGCCTCCTGAACCTGATCGACTTCTTTGAGGCAGTCACCAAAGCCGTGGATGAGGGCAAGGTGGTTCACACAGCCTATCTTGACCTCGCCAAGGCTTTCGACACTATCCCCCATTCTAGAATTATAGCTAAACTCACTAAACTAGGTATAAATCCCTACATCACAAGATGGGTTGCCAACTGGCTCACTGACAGAACCCACACTGTAAAAGTTGCAGACTCCAAATCTGACCTCAAGGCAGTGACAAGTGGAATGCCACAGGGTTCCGTCCTGGGACCTCTCCTGTTTGGTATCTACTTCTCTTAAGTACAGGCTAACACAGAAGGCCTCTGGCTGATGAAGTTCGCAGATGACTGCAAACTAGGAGCCATAGTCAATTCCCCAAATGATGTGGACATCCTACAGAAGGGCCTCACTGAGACAGATGCCTGGTGTCAGAGCCATGGCCTCAAGCTCAATTGCAAAATGTGCAGTGTCATCAACTTTGGTAAAAACTCTGTACCTATGAACTACCACATAGGCAGCAATCTACTTAACACCGAATGCGTGATAAGAGACCTTGGGACCCAGGTGGACAGTAGTCTCTCCTTTGATAGTCACATCACCACAGTAGTCAGGAAGTCTTTCTACATGGCACACCTCATCATAAAAGGGTTCTCATCCAGGAAAAAAGAGGTCATTGTTCCGCTCTACTCATCACTCATTAGACCCATTATAGAGTACAACGCCCCTTTTGGAATGTACCTCACAAGACATCTGTAGCAGCTGGAAAGGCCACAGAAGTACCTCACAAAGAGGATTACTGGCCTCAAACAAATGCCCTTCACTGACTGCCTCAAAAAACTCCAGCTTTACTCTTTAGCATATCGCTTACTCCAAGGTGATCTCTGCCTAACATATAAAGCTATGTTAAACCCAGAGCTGTCGGACATGCTACACTTAAAGAAATCCCAATCCCTCCAAGCTACATGCTCTAGGGACCTAAACCTTGTCAACACAATAAACAGGAAACGCTGGAGGGATAGATTCCTGTCCCAGAGACTTCCTATACTCTGGAACAAGCTACCCATCTATGTCAAGCAAAGTTCTTCATTAGCACTCTTCAAGAAAAAGCTTGATGAGTAGATGGGAAATAGGAAATACACCCTGGAGATCACTTCTGTGTCTCTGCTGTACAGTGGCAAAGGAAAATAACTTTCTTGGGTGGCGTAAGCTATGGTACCTTGCTGGCTAGGCTTACGTAGGCCCTTGGGCCAATAGCCTAGTACCTACCTATGAACCTAGTGCTTACCACTCCCACTGATAAGCTAGAAGGCTTCTCTCCAACACAGAAGGGCTTGGAGGGGCTCAGAAGCTTACCAACAGTCCTGGATACAGCAAATCTGTACCTGGACTAAATAAACTAGTTATAGGAAAGGCAGGGACCAAATGCAAAATGAGCTTTTAACCAGAAAGTAGAAAGAGATGGAAAAATTGCCCACACGGCCAATAAACTACAATTTCAGGGCCAAAACCCACTCTTCCCATGGTAGATAGGCTACCTAGTGCTTACCACTCCCACTGATAAGCTAGAAGGCTTCTCTCCAACACAGAAAGGCTTGGGGGGCTCAGAAGCTTACCAACAGTCCTGGATACAGCAATTCTGTATCTGAACTTGACTAGTTACAGGAAAGGCAGGAAACAAGCTTAGAATTTTTTTTTTTTTTTTTTTTACAGAAAAGCAGCTAAAACAGCAGTAAATACAATTCAAATTGCAGGCTTCGTCCTTGTGACCAAACCACACCAACCATGGGTAAATCAGCATTACCCACACCCAGCCGTGGGTTATTGCTTAAGTATATGCTTCATTTTACATGTGATTGATTACCTTATTTGATTAGAATAGTTCTAGGTAGCATTTAATAGAGTTTACATACAGTGTAGGATCTGTAGATTTTTCTTTTCATAAGTATCACTTATTGTTGTCAAATTTTAAGCCTGACTGTTCTGTTATATCCCGTTTTACTCCATTCTTGGAGTACAGTGATTTGTAGGCACTGGGGTTAAACACAGTAGGTTAATGATTTTTTCCTCAATTAATTCGACTTAGTGTAAAATAAATCATTTTAGAGTTGTTCTAATACAACACAGATGTTGAGAACAGAACTGGTAACCTGTGCATACTTATATATCAGCAAATGCTGCCATTCATTCTCTTTAAAAACAGCGATTCATTCTCTTTGTAAACAAAATGCTGTGTAGATCTTGTAATTGATCACAGGTTTTATATTTACGAAGTCAAAGCTAAATGTACAGTTTGTTGAATGTGACTTGATGAATGAACTTCTGGCTGGATTTACCTCATCAGAGGTGTAGTTCTTTCTGTATTCACAGCATCAGGGTCACAGTCCTTTTTCATGTGGTGTGAAACATAGCGTTCATTATGTTAGAGACAGGTGCCGGCAGCAATATTTTTAACCTTTTATTCAGCTGCCATGATGATAAACTGCAGCAGTTGAAGTGACTTGGAACAAAGTTTTATTCATTCAAATTAATGATAAATCTTGGATAATGGAAACAGTGCTACATATTATTTTTCTTTACAGAGTTTTAAGATGGCAGTAGATAAAACAAACAATGGCTAAAGTGACTTTTTATCACTAAATTGAGTCATGTTTTACATACTATGATGTGAATATTTGGTATATTTGTCAAAGAAATGAAAAAAGTTCTTCACTGTGAAATGTCCCAAAGAAAAAGATTTTCAGAAAAGATTTGTTTTATATTTTGTGGTGGTGTGGTAGGATAGGCAGGGGTCTAGTCTGCTGTTGAAGTTAGTTGTTTTACATTACATGGTGGTGTGGTAGGGTAGGCTAGGGTTTAATCCTCTGCTAAAGTTAGTTGTTTTACTTTCTGTGGTGGCGTGGTAGGATAGACTAGGGTCTAGTCTGCTGTTGAAGTTAGTTGTTTTACATTCTGTGGTGGTGTGGTAGGATAGGCTGGGGTCTAGTCTGCTTTAGGGACCTAAACCTCACCACAACAATAAATAGGACATGCTGGTGGGATAGATTCTTGTCCCAGAGACTTCCCATGCTCGGGAACAAAATTCCCATCCACATCAAACAGAGCTCATCATTAGCATTATTCAAGAAAAAACTTGATAAGTGGATGGGTGATAGGAAGTTCACCCCTGGGATTATGTCAGGGGCACTACTTGATAAAGGGGAAGGAATTTAATAATACATGGGTGGCGGAAGCCAATGCACTGTTAGCTAGGCTTGCTTTGGTCCTCGGGCCGATAGCCTAGTACCTACCTATGAACCTATATTGAAGTTGTTTTACATTCCATGGAGGTGTGGTAGGATAGGCTAGGGTCTAGTCTGCTGTTGAAGTTGTTTTACATTCTGTAATGGTGTGGTAGGATAGGCTGAGGTCTAGTCTGCTGTTGAAGTTATATGAAGCAGCAAAAACATGCACCCCAGTGAGAAGGAGATGGAGATTAGTGTCACAGGCTCTGAACATACATGCCTGCCCACACATTAAGAAAAAGAGAAATAAATCCGTTAAGTAGGTCCACATATTGTAAGCAACCATTTACAGGTGGTCCTTCTACTGTCTGACTCTCTCCTACACATATCCCATGTTTCGTCAAAGTAGTGTTGTGTATTTTATTCTGCAACATCCTTAGGAAGGGTACTTTCTAATTTCTCTTTCTGTAATACCTTCTTGTATCTATGTATTCTGATATGCCTATTTCACTTGTAATTTATGACATTTCTCTTCTTGCCCTCTTCCTTTAGAGTCACACCTCTCATGAGGTATCCTGCATGGCAGGTTCTATAACCTTCCATCATACCCATTTTTCTTTTGGTAATTATGAGGCTTTTTCTGTATTCTTCACAGTGCACTGATATTGGGTCTCCAGAACTGCACACAGTACTTGAGATATGCCCTCAGCAGCACTTTCTAGTATACCTGTATGTAAAGGCAGCAGGAATATCTATAGCTGGCAGGTGAAATCTAGGAAAAGGTTGCAGGTATTTTAAAAGGGTGATTACATTGACCGGGGAGTATTGAGCGGGTGAACCATTTCTGTAAACACTCTAGTGAATGGCCGTCTGAGTCGTGCCATTACCGTAATACACTGTAGTGAATGGGCAACTGAGTCTTGCTGTTGAGCATAAGAATACGTGCTGAGGGGAGAAATATTTGTGATACCTCGTGTGAATCAAGGTTCATGCTGATTCTGTTAGAAAATGAGAGTATATCTTCTGTAAAAAAGGTGATATTAAAACAAAGTATATGTAATGGTTTGTTGACTGCGGTGGTGGTGCTGCGGTAGCGTTGTCACCTCTCAGTAAGTCGTTCTGTTCGATTCTCAGCTACAGCATCTTCTGTGTGGAGACATGTGTGAATGGGCGTACCTTCGTTGAAGGTTGTGCGTCAGGGCTGGCAACATGGTACGTAAACATCTACTGCCAATCATTAGCGGACCGGAGTTCTGCTGTGGCGACCCCTAACCGGGAAAAGCCAAAAGATACAACAACATATGTAATGGTTTGTTGTATCTTAAAGTTAGTGTACAAATGTCAGAACTGCAAAACCTACAGCTCTGTGACTAGTGGCACAAATGTGGCTAAAATAATCAGCGGGCATTTTCTGGGATGGGGAGATGCTGTCTACACATTCACCTCTCTCCTGCTGTAGAGGGCATGGCAGCTGCAAATCCTAATTATTATTTTCCCTGTATAGTGAAACTTGAGGTAAGAATGATTATGCCCCCCTTCCCCTGAATCTACACAACTCGTCTCTGGAGTGTGAAATTTGCAATTCTGTTGTTTAGACCAGACACTAGTAGTTTCTCAAAATGAGGCATCTATCCATTACACAGTGCATTTAAGGTCCATCAAAAGTAGTCATTCTAGTTTTCATGATACTGAAAAGTAATGGAGGGGACTGAAATCAGGATGTTCTTCAATGAAGCTGTGTTCTTGTGTGTTGCAGGTCTTTGTTCATCATATTACATACACCATCAATAATGTATAGCAGACAGTTTATGGATAAAGGGAAAGGAGGACCAGCAAATTTATAAGTAGGGTAGCAGGCCAAGGCCCAAGCCTTAGAGACTTCATTCAGTGTCAGTGGGATAGAGAGAAGTTGTGTGGTCCCAAATTCTTGACAGTAATGGAGTTAAATGCTCCTAAACTAGGAAATAGGTATTCCTGGGATAGCAAATCCTCATGACGAGGTTTGTAAGAGGAGATAGGTAGTCAGTGGTGTTGAAATATTTTCATAAATCACCAATTGTAGTTCTGAAAGGATGTGCTTTGTCAGCACCAAGGTAGATCCAATTAATAAACTTTAACCTGCTATGGGAGTGTTGTGTTTTATTTAGGAGCCATTCTTTTCCTTTTGAAACATGTTGAACAATGCACTGTGTGACTACCTTGAATGCGATGCTTCCAAGTGCGGTGGGTAAGAGCAGAATTAAGCCTGTGCTTAGTAATGCAGTCTCTTTCTCCAGACACGTAACTTGTCATACCCTGAATTTCCTTCCCAAGTTTACAAAGTTGTCTCAAACAGATGTTTGAAGATTGCAGTGAGCTGCCCTGTACAGTGAGATTTGTTGAAGAATACAGTATATGGTGGAGAATAAAGTGCAGGTACTGCAGGGTCACCATATTTTAAGGTGCATGCACTTTAGGTTATCACTAAAGATTTATGTACATTTTCATTGATATGGAGCTGGAGGCCCGACTAAAAAGGAAGATATTCATTTTACTTATTTAATATTTGTTGACAAGAAAAGTGGTATAATCCAAAAAGACCCTTTATAAGCAACAGCCTGAACTAAAGAAAAATAACACAGAGGATATGAGGAATAAAAAAATAAAACTAATAGCATTGCCACGGCTAAAGAAGGGGACAATGAAAATTCAAATTCTTGGAGGAATTTACAAAGAAAGCTAGACATCATCTGTATGTTGACATGGATTCAGGTTTCATTTGGGTTTGTTTGACAAGAGGTACCTTCTCTGAAGCCATGCTTGTTTTAATGTAGTAGACCTGTCTTTAATCCAATTATTCATTCTTTTCTCAACTATATATATTAAAACTCACTGTTCATTAGCTAACTGGTTTTCCAGATGATGCATAAACCATTTCCAGCCACTGTACATTTAACCGTACGCTGGAGCAATTTGGCTACTTTTACGAAGGTCCCAAAGAATAATCAACCAACTCCTTAAACACTATAGGGGAAACACTCCCTTGCACTGAAATTATGAGAACAATAATAAAGTCTCACAAGTAATAAAAGCGAAGTGCCGATATGAAATAATTACAGTAGATGTCATAACTCACTGTAATGCCATTAATGCATTTTTGCATGGGTGACTGCCTCCTTGTACCTCTGCCATGAGGATTGCACCCCCTAACTCCACTGTTACTCATAACTCTGAAATCACACTGTATAACTCTGAGATCACATTACCTTAGGACAAGGTGAATACTGTAAGGTGCTGACAACTTTAGGACTTAGTGACTATAGTCCTCTCTGCCTTTTTAGTCTTGCATTTCCAAGGATCACATATATGGTCCCTGCAACACCTTCAGGAATATACCTTTTCCCCTCCTATAAATATTGAAGCCTTCTTGACCCCTCCTTTACCAGAAAAGTCTGTCCACTTTTTTTCTTTTAAAGACAACCCTTTCCAAAGATGAGGCTTTCCTCTGGCTTCCATACTAAAACACAATTTGAAGAATCTCTTGTGCACTTATACCTGGACCTGGACAACACTATGTTTCAAAGATAAGTATGAACTGCTTTAATCCAAATAGTAAAAGCAGTTGAACAGATAAAATAAATGCAGTACAGGTCAAGCGATTTTGTCTGGGTGTCTCCCAAACTTCATCAGAACAATAGTTTTCCAACACACAAATGCTTTTATATTAACGTCAGCCAATCAAATAACACCCGTAATGCACATGTCATGGTTACCAATTTACAACTGAACAATTAATAACAAAGTATTTGTAAAAAAAAGTCCTTTTCATTAAATTTCTTTTTTTTAAAAAAAAAACATAGACGTATGTTAAAAACAGGTCTATATTACCATATTGAATGGTAATATAATCGAATACGTAAACGTCGACACAATAATATTGAATGGCAAGGTAGTCAAAACATTAAAATGTTGAAAAACAAAATATCGAAGTATTATAGTTGGCCATGCTGTGTATAGTGATGTGGTATGTCAGTACTACATCACGTACTGCTTGCAAACAACAACTTCAAGCTTTTAAAGCAATATGCTGCAATTAAAATATCACATAAAGGTACTAACTAAAACGTCATTATTTTACATTCAATAGTCATGCTTTTAAAAGTGTGAAAGTGTTAAATACATAATGGAACACACCAAACAGATCCACGGGTTTATTTTGGGTCAATTATAGTATTTTTATTGCTTATAAATCTGACATATGTACATTAAGTTTGTGTTTTAGAACATATAGCAAAAGTGAGGGATAGGGCTGCTTAGTGTTGATTTGTTATTCAGTAGCAAGCATGATGAGATGTTGGCCAGCAATAATAATTAGAGACTTTGATTTTCAACATTTTAACGTTTCGGCTATCTTAACATTTGATATTTCTGTGTCGACGTTTACATATTCGGTTATATTACCATTTGATATGGTAATATAGACCCTTAAAAATAAAATACAACCTGACAAGTTCAAACACCTTTTAACATAAAACATACTTGCAATGTACATATGGTGTTTTTTACAAAATGGTAAAACTGGAAATAGTCAACCTTTTGTACCACAAATGTAATATTTATTAATAAAAAACTATCCCTTGTTTAAAAATGAACCACTATAACTTAGCGGCCCTGAACTTTAATACACTGTTAATGCTAATTGTTTCATTCAAACCTGGGGGCTTTGCAGCATCCAAATTTATTTGCCAGAATAACTCCTTGTATTCCAGCCTAGCTTCCCAATGTCCCCCTTAGGGTCTTGTGCAACTTGTTCCAGTATAAAAAATACATATTTACTTTTCTGGCATTCTCTGTAATGTCTAAATAAAGCATTAGTGTCCTTCTCATGAGAGACATCATGCAGATGTTCATTTACCTGCTTCCTCATCATCCTCTCAGTTTTTCTTACATAAAAACTTAAACAAGCTTGACATGTAACCAAGTAAACCACACCTCTACTGTTAATTGTCCTTTTACAATCCCTTTCTTCTGGTAATAAGGATGTTCACTGTCCCAGTGTAAATATGAATTGGAGAAGGTATCCTTGCAAGATATCTTGGAATGAAACCTGTTCTCAATAGGATCCTTATAAATGCAAACATCTAAATAATTAATTATCTCCCTGGAACTTACATGGGTAAGCCTCAGGAAATTGGTAGTTCCCTCCATGTAACTCAAAAATTATTTTAGTTGTTTCTCAGTACCCTTCCAAAAAAAGACAGATATCGTCATAGGATGAAATGGGGGTTTTATTATGTTTTTTATGAATTTTGGGTATAACAAAAACTGAAGGGATAAGTGGGTTTCCCACCAACAGAAATTCCAATAGTACCTTATCAATAGTGCCCTGAAAAAAAGATCCTGAATAAAATATCAATTTTAGAATAGGCAATTGTTATTTCATTCTTAGATACAATACTGTATTTGAACTTAAAATGTCAAACATACAGGAATCATAATCCATAGTGTCCATAATTACTACCCCACCCCCTTTATCAGGTTTCATAACATGACAACCCTTCTGCAACAGTTCCTTGACCAATTCTTTTTCTTTTTCTGTTAAATTACCACTGTTTTTACTATTTGGATTAAAGCATTTTGAACTCTCTTTGTGGTACATTTTGTAGTATTCTAAGATTGTCTGGAGTTCATAGGTAAGTACTAGGCTAGCTGCCCTTGTGGGGCCATTTTAAGCCTTACCAGTTTCCCTTTCTGTACTTGAAATAACTTATCCCATTTGGTTGTAGACTGGCTTTAACCATCCCATGGTCAATAATTATATATTACATCTAATGAGAATAAATGGGGTCATACCATAGATAATTTGAGGGGACCCATGCATGGGATAAAGCATTTGGAGCTGCATTTGTCCATTAGTAGGTCAGTGGGCAGTCCTGGGGTAACTTTTCTGTTTCCCTTCTATAGATCCATAGATCTAAATTGTGCTTGAAGATGGGCAGTGTTGAACTTTGTTTTATGTAGTTGGGGAGTCTGTTTCATTCCACGTACCTCCACCAGGACATTAACTTACAAACTCTTCCAGTTACTGATGTGCCTACCCATAACCATCAGAAATCATCATCCAGTCTCTTTGCCATTGTTGTCTTACCAGTCTTATCCTTCTGATTCCCAAACTCATCTCTTCCACATCCTTGCATGCCTTTACTTTCATTACCTTGTTCTACATTAAATTCATAAGGCCTGGCTTTGCTTAATTTGTTTCCTGTTCTGTTAGTCTTCTCTTTTTTAATGGCCCAGTTCAGTTCTCTCATATACCCTCCATCACTTTTTATTTTCCATGACACCAGCTTTTTTCTGAACCTGTAACACAGTCCATGCCACTGAAGCCCCATGCTGTTATTGCAGTGTGCACTCTTCCTGTGACCTCCACTGTCTAAATCACACAATTATGTTCTGGTAAATAAATTAATTTCCTGGCTCTGATTGATGTCATCCTTGTTCAGTGTAGTGCTTACTGTAGTTGGGATATACACTCGCTGGTTCAAGCAGATGTCTGGAATTCTATCTAGGATGATATTGTTGCCCAATTAACATGGATGTGTCCTTTCAGACCTTCTCAGTCACAAAATCAGTTGTGTTGTGGTTGTTTTATGAAGGGCCAAGCTATATCCCTTTACTGTAGGGATTAAAATAGACAGGAATATTAATGCATTTGCAAAGTCAAGTTTAACAAAATGAATGTCAAACATAAGTTGAAATGGGGACACAACACCCAACTGTAAACATAGTCAGTGAATGCCTGTTCATTAGGCTTAACATATCAAGTGCCTTGCTCATCAGGTGCTGCTGGTGATTGCAAATCCTGATGGCCAAAAAGTGGTGTTTCACAGTTAGCTCACTGAGTTGCAGATCAAGTAAATGCAGAAAAGGAATATTTTCCTTTTTGTTGTGTTTGTACAGTCTGAGAATTTGCACTGAATAGTAGCAGGGCTCTTGGTGCAAGGCACTAGTTTCAGGGGTGCTAGCAAAAGATTTGTATTGTGGCATTTTAAATTTCTTAAGTTGGGCATGCTACATGGCAGTTCATTGAGTGGGTTTTTATGATTTGTTTGTTCATTCTTGGTCTTTAGGTCATCAGGGTTTTGATGTGTGGGGTATTCAGGTAGTCAGGATGTGACTTACTGGATTCCAATGACTTGTGCTAGAGCCATTAAAAATGGAGCATGCACAAATGCATTGCAGTGCACAGTATTTCATATACTGTAGGTTAAAAATACATCAAAGTCATGGTATACCTAGATTATACTGAGCTTTACATATTTACCTGTTTGAGCACCAAAATCTAAATACTGGATACAAATATTGTGACTCTCTCTCATTACTGCTGCCTCCAAGCAAAATATCACACATCTCCAAACCCTCTCCAACAAAATCTGCTGCTGCATAACTAACTCCTCTTGCTGTGAATACCACTGCAAAACTACTAAAAAATAGCTAATATTAGTTCAGAGACAACCATCTTCTTGGATCCCTGTTATTTAAACTACTCTGTCAAGGTCTGTCACCCACCTCTCTCAGACGCTATACTACTTCCTCACCCAATGACCTCTGTAACCACTCTCAATGTGGAATAACTATACCAGTTCTGAAACCTCTCTTTAATGCACCAACCAGAGCTTCTGTCTCCTAGCCCCAGGTCTCTGGAAAAGATTCCCTTCCTATCTTAAATATATATCCTCTTAAACCAACGTCAGACCCCAGTTCAAAACCTACCTCTGTAAACAAGGTTTATGCAAATACAGCACTTCAGGTCACATCACCTAATTGCAATTAATCCTCACATGTAGATCTCCTTGTTAACCCATCTTAACAGTAGCCATACATACACACACACACACACACACACACACACACACACACACACACACACACACACAATTGCACCTTGGCATCATTCTAATAATTCTGTACATATTCGTAGCATTTATGTTATGCCTGATATCTTATCAACCTTCTACTACTGTTACCTGTTTATATATACCTGTTTATTTTGTGTCTTATACTCGATTTTCATGTTGCCTACCTGAAACCCAGGCTTGGTCAAAAATGGCCATGCATGTTCAGCAACTCATCCCATTTAACCAACTAAATATCTGAGTAATTAAACAGAAATCCTTAAGATTCACAGCCTAAGAATAACCCTGTAAATATGTATATAGACCTCATTAACTGTCTTTTTTCCTGCCTTTACTTAACATATGTTGGTCAACATACTTATTTCATTACAAATGCAAATAATGTTGCATTTTAATTTCTGTATTTGCATTTTTATTTTTGTTCCATGCCTTTTCACATTACATTACTGTAGTTACGTCAGTTGTTTTGTTGTCTCTGTGCAGCTGAAGTAGGTGAGATTTGATCAGTGCCCTACCCCCAGTAAATAAACATAAATAAATAAAAAAATAACTATGATACAAAATGACAGTGGTTTAGTAGAATAAATAATACAGTGTGAGAAATGTGCAGGGGTATAGCCAAGATTTTTGGAAAGGAACACATGTTTTCTGTTGCACTCCCCACCAGAGTAGCCAAAGATTTCTGATTTTATACCAAATTTGTGTGCTGCTACCATTGCACAACCCAGCTGCTAAGTTTTCTCTGATGTACATTAGAAATAGGTTTGTGTATGCAGCAATTGCTAAAATTAGATGAAAAGCCTTTAGTTGGATTATTAGAAATACAACACGCATGCATCACTTTTGACAAGGTTTACTCATTTTCTGGCTGCTTGTACCATTTTCATTAGTTCATAAGTGATTGCTAGGCTGATGTCACAACAGCCTTTACAAGCCTAGCCAGTAATACCCAGGAGTTGACAATATTATATCTTAATTCCCCAGGTATGAGATAGGGTAGTATCAGAGTAGTAGGTCCTTGGATGTTGGAGCTGAGTCATTTTGCAGGTAGCCTTTGTCCATAAGGGACATGGACAGTATACTGGAAGTGAATTTACAGTTCCCCATCCATTTATCCAGATTCTTTTTGAAGAGAGTGTAGCACAGGCTTTATTTTACAGAGATGGGAAATCTAGTCATTAGACAAGGTAGCCTTTGGGATATGAATCTGTCTCTCTCCAGCAAGTTCTGTATGAGTCACAAGTAAAGCTTCAGGTCCATGGGACATGTAACCCTAGTATAATTTTCCTTTGAATATGTAACATTTTCATCAAGGCTGGATCAGAGAATGTGTTGTAGGTCAGGCATAAGCCACCTCTCAATAAATGATTTGAGATGGGAGTAAAGGGATGAAGCCTTTAGTAGGTCCGCATAAGACATGTGTCTTACACTTTGTATTTTTTTAGTGAGAAACCTCTGGAGCCATTCCAGTTGTTTTAAGTCCCTGGTTAAGTACATGCAGAAGGGAGCACTGTACTCAATTATGGGTCTGATGCGGGCCAAGTACAATGGCAGTATGACTTCTTTTGACCTTGATGCCATGCCTTTACTTATAAGTTGAGCCACGCAGAAGGATTTCCTCAATACCGTAACTACCTGGTGGTCAAAGCTGAGATTACTATCTGTCTGTGTTCCTAGGTCCCTCACCACTGGGTCTGCTTTTAGGGGTGCGATATCAGTATTATAATTTGCAGGGCTATCTGATTTACCAAAGGGTTTGATTATGCAATTCTTAGCATTTTGTATCAGACCATGGTTTTGGCACCAGTTGTTTGTCATTTTTAGGCCGATTTGTAGGATGTCAACATACTTTGGGGATTCAGTGATTACTCCCAGCTTACAGTCATCAGCGAACTTGGTGAGCTAGTGATCCCCAACACTGGCCTTCACTTCAGAGAAATATATACCAAACAATAGGGGGTCCCAACACTGAGGTGTGTGGGACACCACTAGTAATGGATTTCTTATGGGAAGTGGATTTGCCTATCTGGACAACATGTATCCTGTCAGTAAGCCAGTTTATTATCCATCTGACAATGTAGGGGCTTATGCATAACTCAGTAAATTTATCTTTTATGCCTAAGTGGGAGATTGTGCCAAAAGCTTTGTCCAGGTCTAGATAAGCAGTACATACCGTTTTAACCTCATCCATGGCTCTGGTGACTTTCTCGAAGAGGTCTACTAGATTGAAGAGACAAGACCTCCCTTTGACAAAGCCAAATTGGGTCTGGTGCAGTGTTTGATGATTTTCAATGTCATTATTGATCAGGTCCATGATAATTCTCTCCATGGCCTTGCAAACAAGACTTCTGTAGTTCCCTGGGTAAGTTGATAGGCCTCCATTGTGCAGAAGGGCAACTGTTGCAGTCCTCCATTCCTCTGGGACAAGACCTGTCTGGAGGCTGTATTTAAGTATACCTCTCAACTGTCCGATTTTCGCAGAATGTCCAGATTTTTGGTTCAAGTTTTTGGTCTGTTCCTCATAAAATTTGTGGTTTCTGGCAAATCAATAGGAAGATCTGAGGAGTGAAGTCACTAAATAATGGCATACATTTGAGTTTCAGATTTCAAATCCTTCAGAAAGTGTATGTTGAAACAGAACCTGCTACTCTAGCAACTTTCTAAGTTTATAAGAGCAATATTTAAAATGTCCCCATTTTCCTGTTCTTGTCCGCCCATTTTTTTAGGCTTTGTCCAGATTTCTTGCACTAAGAGGTTGAGAGTATGGGTTTCTAGTAACCTTGATGGATTTTGTTTTAAGCTGTTTAAAAGCATCCTGGAATGTTGTCAGGACCTGTGGAGGCGGTGTTTTTGGCTCTAGTTAGCGTAGTAAGGACTTGATGTCCTTCATGGATGCATCTGCAGTCATAACAACTGGGTTGTCCTGTCGTCAGGCAGCCCTTCAGTCGGCCGGATTCCAAAGTCCGGGTCCGGCTTCGGCTGATGTCGCACTTCACCCGACGTCATCTCTGTTGGTCTTCGGGTATAAAGGCATCAGCCGACGCCATTTTCCTCAGTCTTTCTTGCCGCGTGGCGCCCGAAGCAGAAGCTGTTCGCAAGTGCCGGTCGGTCGGATCCAGAGATTACTTCTACCGAATACTACTTCGAAGACTTCTAAAGCTAAGTACCCCATTGGGGACTCTTTCTTGCCTCAGCCGATGTCAGAAAAAGTTAATAATTGTTTAACCTGTGGGAAACAAATACCTCATAAAGATTTCCACTCTTATTGTCTGCCTTGTTTAGGCCCAGCCCACGACGTAGCAGCCTGTTCGGCCTGTGCTTCTTTCAACCGACGAACGCTTAGGCGTCGGTCGGAGTTTGCTGAACAGTTTTTCGGTTCTGATTTTGCGTACATTATGCCGTCGGATCCTCCGACTACCCAATCTGCCAAAAAACGCAAAGATAAAGACCGACACTCGCGGTCCGCGGTTTCGGCTGAAACCGAGAAAACTGATCCAAGTACAGCTGAATCTATTTCTACAACTGAGGCCCCTGCTACCATTCTTGAATCGGCCTCAGAAATTATACCCACTACGGTGGTTGCCACTGACTTATCAGACACCATTCCCTTGGATGTCTCTACCCCAGCACGTGGTGCTGCTAGGCCTCCAGCAGCCATGTCCATTAAGGCCTTCGCCAGGGCTAAAGCAGCCAAGACTACTAAAACAGTGCCTGTTAAACCCCCTTCAACCAGGCCCTCCTCTAGTTCTCAAATGCTTACTCTGGCAGAAGATTTAATTTCATTAATTAGAGGATCTCAATCTCACCCAGACAGGGCCTCTCAGCCCCAGAGAAGAGACCTAGGGCAGAGCCCCTGAGCCAGTGTCATCTGATGATTCAGCCGATGAATCAGACATAACTGACCAGCCAGAGGCTCCTTTCTCTAATTTTGAAGACTCTGATGCTGAAGAATCCATTCCAGCTGCTTCCCCACCAGAAGAATTTTCCTTTGGGGAAACCTTACATGCCATGCGAGAGCAGTTCCAATGGCAGCAACAGGATTTTTCAGACTCCAGAAAAGACTTAGGACTTTTCTGCACCTTCCACAACACAGGCCCTTAGCTATACCTCCTGTTCTCTCTGTGGTGGATGATGCTTTCAATGATGTCTGCTCCGCTCCAGATTCTTTACCTCCAGCCCCTGCCAAACCAGACAGATTTTACAGGGTGCCAGACACTCATCACCACCTTTACAAGGCCCCTCTTGCAGACCCCGAAACTATATCCCAGGGTCCCAAGGCAGTAGCCGACCATAGCTAAAACCCTATTCCTTCTGAAAGGGAAGCAAGGTCATTAGACAGATGGGGCAAAAAGGTCTACACTTCAGCTACTCTCTCAGCTAGAGCTTTAAACTGTCAGTTTCACATGATACAATACCAAGAGTTTATGCTTGATCAGTTAACTAAAAAGCTAACCACTGATGAATCTCTTGATAAGAAAAATGTATTAGAAATGGTAAATAACATACAACAGGTTAGTAACCATTCCTTAAAATGTGGCTATGATGCACTGGAGGCTTCATTTAGATCAGCCATGACTGGCACAGTGATAAGAAGGCATGCATGGCTAAAGGAGCAAGCTTTACCGGATCATGTTAAAGCAAAGTTACTAGATGCTCCTATGGATAAGACAAGTTTGTTTGGTACACCTGCCCAGCAGGTTATGAAGAAAATGGAAGAAAAGGCAAAATTTGTTCAAACGGTAAAAGATTTCTTGCAGGTTCAACCCCCAAGGTTTAGCAGGAACTGGCCTGCCAAAAATTGGTCCTTTCCTGACTCCACAAGATCTCAAAGGGGCAGAAACAGACGTTCCAGAGGCAGAAACCAATCCAGAGGAGGTGCCTACAGAGGACGACAGTGGCAAGGTAACAACAGAGGCACAGACACAACCACTGCCACTACATCAACACAACCACAGTGACTTAATCCTAAATCCGCCTACCAGAGAACAAATAGCAGCTCCTCTAGGCGGAAAGTTAACCTTATTTTCAAAAAACTGGCACTATATAACAAAAGACAAGTGGATTTTACAAACCATAGATCAAGGATACGGTTCCACTTCCACACTTTACCAATCAAAAGAGGAATGCCAAATCTACCTCCAAATCAAAAACAGAGGCTCTACAACAGATAATGCAGTTAGCAAACATGAGAGCTGTGGAAAAGTGCCAACTGCAGAGCAAGGAAAGGGTTCTACTCAAGACTATTCCTAGTTCCAAGAAAGGAAAAAGTTGGAGACCAATTCTCGACCTGTCCGCCTTAAATACATACATCATTGTCCCAAAATTCAAAATGCTGACCCTACAGCAACTTCTTCCCATGCTGGGCAAGGAGTGTTGGCTGGTAACTCTAGATCTCAAGGAGGCATACCTGCATGTCCCCATTCGACCAATCTGCAGAAGATACCTCAGATTTCTTGCAGGATCAGAGCACTATCAATTCTCAGCATTGCCCTTTGGCTTATCTACTGCCCAGAGTATTCACAAAATGCCTGGCATCAGTAATTGCCCATTGCAGACTACAGGGAATACAAATTTACCCATACCTGGACGACTGCCTGCTACAAGGGGACAACAAAAGCAAGCTGACAACAGATTTACAAAGGGTCATTTACTTGCTATAAGCACTGGGATACACAGTCAATCTACAAAAGTCAAGGCTGATACCATCCCAAACAAGGACTTTCTTGGGCGCGGAATTGGACACAGTAAAACAAATGGCATTCCTAACTGCAGAAAAACAAAAAGAACTCCCTCTTTACTTCTTGGCACTAACAAAGCTGAACAAGTTAACAGCAAGAAAAGTACTGCAGGCCTTGGGCTTCATGGCATCATGCATAATCCTGGTCCCACTTGCCAGACTACATATGAGGAAGCTACAGTGGTACCTAAAGAATTTATGGTCCCAACACAGTCACAGCCTAGAAACAGAAATCCCACTAATTCCATGCTTAAAACAGGAGTTCCTATGGTGGGCTCAGGCATGCCAGACAAACCCAGGCCTACCTTTTCGCAGATGTCAAGCAAGCCAGACCATCACAACAGACGTTTCAGACCTAGGATGGGGGGCCCACATGCTGGACAAATGCGTGCAAGGATTGTGGACACAGGATCAACTTCACCTGCACATCAACCTAAAAGAAATGCTGGCAGTAAAACTGGCAATCCAAAGGTTCAGACCATTTCTCAAAGAGGGCCAGTTGATGATAAGGACAGACAACACCACAGTCATGTGGTACATCAACAAGCAGGGAGGCACTCATTCATACCCCCTATGCAGAATGACTTTGGAGCTGTGGAACCTGGCACTCAGCTACAACATCCAGTTACAGGCAATTTTGTACCGGAAAAGAAAATATTCTAGCAGACATATTAAGCAGAACCACATCGGATGCCCACGAATGGAAACTGCACCCGGACATTTTCAAGACCATCTCAAACAAATGGGGAATGCCTCAGATAGATCTATTTGCATCACCTCTCAATTACCAGCTCAAAAAATTCTGCACAAGGACATTACACCCACTGGCATGGAAAGTGGATTCGCTCTCCTTCAGCTGGAAAGGCCTGACAGCATATGCATTTCCACCTCTTCCCTTGATACACAAAGTATTACTAAAAATCAAGGAAGAACGTCCAAGGATAATCCTGATAGCTCCAAACTGGCCAAGACAACACTGGTACCCACTGCTGAGGAGCATGTCTCAGAACAATATGTGGCCAATACCCCTGATGCCTTTGATGCTAACTCAGAACAACTACAGCATCATACATCCAAACCTAAAAACGTTGCAACTGACTGCATGGAACATCACATAGCAACAGCTAACCCAGAACTTTCCCAAAGAGTTAAAGACATTATTCTTGAAGCACGCAGACCTTCAACAAGAAGGAACTATGCTGGAAAATGGAAAAGGTTTGTCATTGGGAGTACTGAAAGAGGAAAAGATGTGTCAAACATAGATATGCCTAACATTCTAGAGTATCTGGCCGAACTTCTTCATTCAGGCTTGTCCTACTCCTCCATCAAGATACATGCATCAGCTATTTCAGCAGAATACAGCTTTGATCCACCTGTTTTTTCGCACCCTTTGCTCAGGCAGTTCCTCAGAGGAATCAAGAATGTAAAACCTCCTAGGAAACCACCTTTGCCAACTTGGGACTTAAACTTTGTGCTAGAAAAGTTGACACTATCACCCTTTGAACCAGCAGCAACAGCAGACCTACAACACCTGTCATGGAAAACTGCTTTCCTACTGGCAATTACTTCAGCAAGGAGGGTTTCAGAGCTACAGGCCTTAATGGCAGTGCAACCCTTCCTAATCTTCCACCAAGATAGAGTGTCCATGAGGACTAATCCTACATTTATGCCTAAGGTGGTATCCAGAGTGTCTTTAAACCAGGCAATCCACCTACCTACCTTCTTTCCCAACCCACAAAACAGAGGGGAAAGAATGCTGCATACCTTGGATGTACATAAACAGCTACGCTACTACTTGGACAGAACAAAAAATAGCAGAAAGACTGACCAACTTTTGTAGCCTATGCAACAGGAAGGGAAGGAAAAGCTATTTCCAAACAGACAATCTCCAAATGGATAGGAAATTGCATACGATTCTGTTACTCCTTCCATGGAAAACCAATTCCACAGAACATAAGACCTCATTCTACAAGGGCAACAGCCACTACCACAGCCTTCTTACGAGGAGTGGCAACCAAAGACATTATTGAGGCGGCTACTTGGACCTCCGTGCATACATTTGCCAAGCATTATAACTTACCTCTATATTCCAGATCCCGAGCAGGGTTTGCCACTGCTGTACTGCAAGGGATCCTAAACACACCATAATCTAGTTTTATCCTCCTCCCTAGTTGGCTATGGTATTCTACCCAGTTGTTATGACTGCAGATGCATCCATGAAGGACATAGTACAGTTTTGTACCTACCATAAATGTAGATGTCCGAATTGGATAGCATCTGCAGTCAGGATTACCCTCCTCCTTCCCTCTGTGGTACTCCTAGGGTATTTTACCCTCCTAATAGCTAGCTGGTGGGGGTGAGTCTTTTATGGTGTATTTGTTTGTATATATGTACATACATGCTTATTTTTGTGTTTACCTCTATCTTTTTGAAAACATTGGCATCTATCCAAATTTTAGCCTCCAAGAGGGCTACTGGCATCTGGGGCAAGAAACACTGAGGAAAATGGCGTTGGCTGATGCCTTTATACCCGAAGACCAACAGAGATGACGTCGGGTGAAGTGCGACATCAGCCGAAGCCGGACCCGGACTTTGGAATCCGGCTGACTGAAGGGCTGCCTGACGACAGGACAACCCAGTTGTTATGACTGCAGATGCTATCCAATTCGGACATCTACATTTATGGTAGGTACAAAACTGTACTTTCCCTCATAATGACTGGTAGGAGGATAGTTGTGTGTATCTCTTTGGGTATGGTAGGAGGTGATGGAGGGGTTGGAGTTTGAACTGAACTTGTTGTCCAGCAGGTTTGGTAGAGTTTCAGGCTAGGTATAAGTGTTGTTGCTCTTGATTTACTCAGCACATTGCTGAGAGTTTCCCTTGAAGTTATGAACACAGTTAAAAAAGGCTTATGGTTGTTTTTCACCAGGAAGGCTATCTTTGCCTCATAGTTTGCTTTGGCAGGTTTGACCAGAAGTTGAATTTGTTTGTTTAAACTGGTGAGTGCCTTTGTACACTGTTTTGTCTGCTCACTGTTGGCTTTGGATAGGATTTTTTTCCCTTTTTTTAAATAGCCTATTTATGTTAGGGGTCCCCCAGGGTGGTCCGTTTTTGCTGGTAATCATAGGTTTGACTTGGACAGGTATTGCCTCCTCTATGCAGCTATGAATGTGGTTGTGCAGTGCTTTTGTGTTCAATATAGAGTAGGCCTCAGTGTCATCTGGCTTTGGAGGCACTTGGAAGTTTAATAAGCTATCACATCAGCTGTCACTGTTTGAGGTAATTAGCCTTAGCAAAGTTCTTAGCAGGTTTGGAGTTTGATGCGGGGTTCTAGGTTAGTTTTAATACTAAAGGAGATAATTTTTTGGTCAGATCTTACCAGGGATGAGTTAATGCATGAGAAGAAGTGGCATCCCCCCATGTTCGTGAGTATCAGGTCTAGGATATTTGTACCTCTAGTTGGGGAGCTAACTAGTTGCTCTAGGATGTTTGGGTTGACAAAGTCCAAAACCCTCTGGGTAAGTGAATTATAGGTCTTATAAGTCTCCCAGTTTATGAAGCGGTAGTTGAAGTCACCCATAAGTATGATGTTAGGCTGAGTGTTAAGAGATTCCATTGGGTTTAGGTAGGATGTGTGGTTTTCCAAACTCGTGTTAGGGGCCTGTAGCTATCAAGGATATGATAGGCAGTCACAGTTATGGTTAGTTGGGCATGGAGCAGCCAAAACGAGTCATGTGATTGGACCAGTCTAGCAGTGTACTTGCCCTTTATGAACACTGAGACTCCTTCTCCCTTATTTATCCTGAGCTAAGGGGGATTGAAATGTAGGATAGCCGTTGTATCCTTTGATGGCTTGGTTGCTGTCCATGGTTCTGAACCATGTTTTCATGAGTGCACATATGTCTGCATTGTGAGGAATGTTTCCAGGGTATGCATTTTTTTATTTAAACTCCTAGCATTGAGCAGCCCTACCTTAGGTGGTTGTGACTGATTGTTATTAACCAAGTGGTGACAAGTGCAAACCATTTGTGGCAAAGCATCATGGTATGTCAGTCATGTTTCCCAAAGCTGAGAGAATTTTGGATACCCCTGTTGTGAAACCAGAAACTAAGCCCATTGTTGAAGTCAATCAGTTTTGCTGGTACTGTGGCATCACCTTTGGTGAAGGGAGGATGCTGCTCAAGGTTAGATTCATACCTGCCTTGGACACATAATCAGAGAGCTCCATCATGGCTCACTTCATATAGTCAAGTGAGGTAAGTCTTAGGTCATTTATGTCCACATGAACTATGACCATGTCATACTGGTACTTGTGGTTTAAAGACCTAAGTTCATACTTGATCTGGCAGATCCTGTATTCAGACAGACAGCTCACTGTGATCTTCTTGTTTAGCCTGGAAAAGGGGAAATCAGTATGTCTTACAATGGAATCCATGATAACTAAATGTTTGGCTGTGTAGTGTGTTGCCTTATGGGCTTGGAAGTGGGGCTACAATGATTTTCAAAGATATATATTGTGTGAGGTTCTGTTTTATTTTGAGTGTGTGCTGGACCACTAAAAGATGCTTTTAAGAGGTCTTGGAGGTGTGGGTAGATTTCAAGTGAGTACCTCCGCATATGTGGGTCTATGTGTTTGTTCCTTAGTGTTGTTAGTGAGTGTTTTGGGGGTAACACCAACAACCTGGTTTGCATTTTCATATGTGTATGTGAGAACTTTACCTCCAAAGACATTGTGTATCTACAGCTCTCACACACTGTTTGCCTGTTCTAAAAGTAAATGGTTGTCAGTGAGTATAAGGCAGTTACTGCACTGCCTCAGGATACCCATATCCACTAGGGCAGAAACAGAGGGGACAGGGAAGCACCCATCCATTATACCTGATCCTTAGTAGATCAGTGCAGTAAATGCACCTTATGTAGAGCCCCTTGGTGTGATGGTTATTAATGAGCTTTCGATACTTTATTCAGGTACTTGTAAAGCTGAGTAATTACAATGCAAAGTCTTTGACCTGGGGGTCAGAGGCAAGTAACTGTCACTATTCAGACCTTAAATCCCCATCAGAATGATGTTTCAAAGTCTTTTATGTGCTTTCAATTCTCATTCAGTAATCAAATATCAGTAGTTTTAATGTAAAAGAAACACTTGCTAATCTAAACCAATTTAAAAACATATATAATTTTACAGGCTGGGTTCTTGTGTTTCTAGCTGGGTTGTTGTAGAATTCCCAGAGGTCTAAACAGTGGTATTGTTGCCCTTTGAAGTACCATTGATGATCCTGTCAGTAAAATGTAGCAGGTTGTTCAGAAAAAAATCACCATAAGCCCTAGAGTAGGTTCCAGGGCCTTTATTTATCTTCTTTAGCAAGGCAGATGATTTATGTGCCTAAAGTTGGCATTTATTACCCTTATCCAGTTTAAAATGTAGCTTCATTTCACTAGTAACTTGGGTACCATATTTGATATATGCCTGGCTGCACTCTTTGTAGTGTTCAGAGGCAAGATTAGGATGGATGAAGGGTGGAAGTATGTGTAAGAGATGCAGAACAAAGTGGGAGAATGGCAATTATCTGTTAGTTAAACAGTTTTTCAGTTTTGTTCTGTGCTTAATTAATTTTTTAAACAGTCAATGTGGTTACAGCCAATGTAATTGCGAACATAGCTACCCTTTCTGAAGCCTGTCTATGTAGTAGTCATGTGAATAAGTGATTTTGATTTAAATAATTAGTAATGAGAAACATATCTGTTTTCTGGAGGCAGTCATTTCCAGTCAAAGGTCCAGCCAGAGAGAGAGTCTGCTATGTTTCTCTTTGCTACTGTAGCTTGTGAATGAGAGTAATACATTTGTTAATTAAGTTGACATGAATAGACTATTACAAGTGTGATACTGCTTGCAAACAGAGCAGTGGTTATTATAGATGAGTTGTATATCTGTGAAGACATCGGATGGCTGGTCTTATCAACTGAGGATACACTGGGAGCTTTATCACGTAAATACAGTGATGGCAATGCCTTATGCTTTAAAGAGAAATTAATCTGCATATCTTATTCTACATGGATGGCAGTAGCATTAGTATGAAACATCTGTTATTCTGTTCTTAGTTATCAGTAGGTTCTTGCTTACAGAAGTGGTAGCCTCAGCTGTCTTGGTACCTTATTAATAATATTTCAGCTAAAAGTATAGGTGTCATCGAATTTAAACACCAATATGCTTCATTGTATTTGGTTCATGTTTGTATTTATTAAACTGCTTAATACTGCAAAGAGAATAAAGTATAACAGTAACATGAGAAAACACAAAATAATTTCAGTGAAGCAGAGGTAGTACACTAAATATGTAATAGAAGAACATGAGCCTTATCTTGTAAGAGTGGGGCATTAGGGCCACTACCAAAGTCACCCAACTATTAAGTGCCAGACGGTACAGACCTTAACAAATGAAAGTTTGAATTCTGGATTGAGGCCACAAAGTCAGAACAAAAAGTAGACCCTAGTAGATGATCAGAATGCAAAGGCAGAAGAGTATGACATAGGCAGGGCTGGCCTTACAATTAGGCGATCTAGGAAGATGCTTTAAACTCTATGCTTGTAAGGGTGCTGTTTCTCCATGTATTTATTTATTTTTATGGCAGTATTTCATTGTTCTAATAAATAAATAAATAAATAAATAAATAAATAAATAAACACCCCTGACTATATAAAATGTGCCTGCAGCACATCAGGCACTCCAGGGGAGCATGCTCCAGTTGGCTTGACAGTCAAATAACGTAATTAACCTTATAACTTTGAGAGGTTATGGAAGAAGAGATCCCACAACTTTGAAATGTAGGCACAAAGCCACCTGAAGGAGTCCTGTAAAAAAAAGAAGTACAGGGTCAAAATTATGAGGCAAAATTAGGGCTATTCTACAGAATTCTGATCAGTGTTATTTTTATAATATTGTTGGCAGTGGTCAACTAAACACTTTGGGTAATATGTCTGTCTTTGCAATTCGTGTAGAAAGTTAAAACAAGAGGAATAGCATGTAGAGATTAAGTGTTATCTTTTTTATATTAATACTGGCAGTGATCGACCAGATATTTTGGGCAATATTTCTGGATTTTGTTTTATGTCGACAGTTGAGATGAGAGGAATGGTGTGGTGAGATAAGTATTATTGTATTTACAGTAATGCTGACCACGAGCAAGCAGATATTTGGGCAATATTTCTGGCTTTGCGGTTTGTGTAGACAGTTGAAATGAAACTAATGTTGCTATGTGATAAGTGTTATTACTATTTAGAATGATGCTGACAGTGATCAACCAGATACTTTGCTAATGTATCTGTAGTTTTGTGTTTAGTGTGGAGCAACATGGATTGCAATACTTTAATGTGTGACAACTTGTTTGTTTGACTGTGGAGGTGCAGTGATATTACATAGCCATCAGACATAATGGGTGTAACAGCTAACTGGGGTTTTGGCTTGGATGGATGAAAGTAACTGATTCTCTTCTCATTTGCTCAACTTAAACAGTCACTATCTGGCTTTGAAGGACTAGCGTGCTGTTTTGAGAAGTAAGATGTACTGCTTAACTGGACGCCTGATAGGAAGAGACAGAGTAGGTGTAATTGTTATGTTTGTCTTCTGTAGAAGAAAATGACTAGCTGTTTGCTGCTGTTAGCTTATTATTTTGGCTTTGTAGGACTAATTTGATTATGTGATGCAACATGCAATATTTGAATGTGTTGCAACTGTGTGGAACAAAAGTGAAATACATTACACAGTCATTCTCTTTTGTCACAGTCAGAGGTCAGAATTGTACATAGAAGTGGCTATAGCTGCGCAGTGGAGGTTGTGTGCATGAGTGTAACTGACCCTGTAGTCACTTATTCAGTTTAACTGTAATCACTCAAAAAATAAGGGATAAATGCATCACAGGATAAACAAACCTTCAGAACCTCTTGGGGTTGGTGGCCCCCACATATGCACGAAGGCTGTACAAGTTGATTTGATTTTGGCCAGCTCTGCATATAGGGGTACACAGAAAGTTGCTGTATTTGTATGGGGGAAGAGGGGATGGGGACAGTGTCATTATTTCTTCAACATTCCACCCAAAAGTCAGAGGTCACTATATCTTGTGTTGGGCTTGGGGATAGTGTCATCGTTATTTCTTTCCTAATAAACTTGAGAGGTGTATGGAGGGTCACTGTAGCTTGTATAGGAGCACTGTACTACTCTTGTTTAGAAGTAACAAGTTGGAAGCATTACTGTAATCAGAAGGTGGCTGTCTTTAAGGGCTAGGGGGTGAGGAAGCATGTTGTATATAAATATGACAGCAGCAGCCAGAAATAAGAATGTGGGCATTTGTGTCTTAATTTTAATCCCAGTATAACACCAGATGGGGGTGAACAGAAAGTGGCTGTCTATTTTGAGGTGGTGGTTGCTGGGAGGCAGGCACTATTCCCAGATATGATGTATGTATTCTTATAAGCTTTTGTCTTCTCAGTTTATTGTGGGTTTGTATTTGTCAGCTTTGAGCATTAAAACTTGGATACAACTTATCTTTTAATTGAAGAAAGTGGGATTGAATTTCTTTTCCGTACACATGTTTTTTATTCAGGCTGTAATTGGATCAAAAGGCTGTAAAAAGTTCTAAAATGCACCTCAGAAAATCTAAAACCCCATGGCTTCTGGATGAGTAGCAGCCCCCAGAACCCCAAATTAATTTAATTATTACAGGGTAGTCTTAGTCAGTTAGGGTGTGCTGAAATGATGCAGGAAAAAAGCAAAGTTGAAGAGGAAGACTAAATTTCTTTCCTTAATCATGGTTTTCATTCAGGCAATCATTAGATGAAAAGTTTTTTTAAAAAAACTATAAAATGCACCTCAGAACTTTTAGAACTTCCATGACTTCTTAAGGCTGAGTGGCCCCCAGGTCCTCAGCTTAATGCATTTGTCTCCACAGTTTCCAGAGTGCACTCTTGCTTAGATAGAACATGTTGAATGAATGAATGAATAACTGCAGGAGGAGTAAGCCAAATTAAGAAAAGGGAAGAGGAAAAAGGAATCAGGATAGTGTGAGTAGGTCAAGATGGGTTAGGCAGTGGGGAGGGGAGGTACTGTGAAGCTTTTTCGCCTAGGACGCAGTTTACCTAAGGCCAGCTCTGTGTACAGGATAAGATAGGAAAAGGCAAAACATCTGTATGTAACACACGACTAGGCAGGGAGCCACTGAATATTTTTCAAAGCTAGGTCAGTATGTTAGAAACATGAAGTACACTAATTGCAGATGCTAAAGTTCACAGTCATGTAGCCCAAAGTACTGGCAGATGTAACATTAAGGGTATGATGAAACCAGGACTAGTGCAATGACAGCCAGGTTATCAGCTGGTGAAAGGTTCTTGATCTGAGAAATGTTCCCTATGTATAACCAGGCCGATAAAGTGACAGGTGATACATGGTACCTTAATGTTAGACTGACAGACATTAATGATAACACTGAGATATTGCACTTTGGAAATTAGTTATAGTCTGTCACCCCCACAGATATTATATTGCTTTAAGGGGAAGGAGAGCCACATACATGAGATCAATGTGCATTACCATGGCAACTGACCTCAGTACGCTGAGCTTGGGTCAGTTGTTGAGCATCCATAGGGGTTGGGAGGGTGGCCTAATGGTTAAGGTGTTTGCCATACAAATACAAGGTGCAGGGTTTGAGTCTCACAAGGGATAATTGGCTAGGCTTAAAATGGCTCACAAGGGCAGTTAGCTAAGAACTAACCTATGAGCCATCAGCATGAGAATTCAGAACTGCCAACAAATCCTGAAGGAAGGAGATTTAAGATTCCATGTCTGGTCCTCTATGAATGAGCTTACCACCTTATGGCAACTTATGGCAGACTGTTAACCAGGGTAGAGCACTTATCCATATGTGCATTTTCATGCCAGTCAGGTGGTTACAAAACAAAGTAACAAAGGACAGGGAGGTACAAAACAGATTCACACAAGCAACAGGGACAGGGAGGTACAAAACAAAAAATATTCATACATGCTGGCAACCCGTATCATAAATAACAGGATGCTTGGATTCCTATTATGTTATCGAAGTTCCGAAACTTCGAACACCGTAAGGTTGAACCCTTGTGTTTGAAGTTTCAGAACCTCGACAACGTTAAAAAATAAATAAAAAGAAAAGAAATAAACTATTGCAAGCAGGGGGGCAAGGCCCCCTGCACCCCCCACCCCCCCGCTCTTTAAATATACCAACTCTGAGATCGTACTACAGTACGGTAAAGGGAAATCTTGCAACAGTTAGGTAGGTTTTAGGGTTTCTATTTTTTTAGGTTTGAATGCTGAGTTTGATGTTCTCAGGTTCGAAGTTTCAGGGATTCGACAATGTAATAGGAACCCGGATGCTTCACTCTATACAAATTATTTTATAATATTTACAACTATTTAGTAAAGAGTACTGATGGGTAGGTGGGAGTGATGGTTAGAAATGGTGATGGAAAACTGCAAGGGAGACTTCTGAGTAGAGAGTGACTGGAAAGGGAAAGGGGAGGAGAAGCAGAAATTGGAGAAAGTGAGAAAGAGGAAGAGATATTGAATGGCTTCTGATGTGGTAAGTCTGAGTGTATAAGAGACGTACCTTAAAGAGGATGGGGAGGAAGAAATTGAGTGATGCCTAGCATAGAGAGCAAGAACATTTATACTTAAACCTGCAGAGGTACTTGAAATATTGGCTAACAGTACATGATTTTGCATTGGCTGCTGCCACCCCCCCCCCCCCATTCTCCCACCTATGGTGCATCACTAACTTGCTGTAAGGAGAATAAATATATTTCCTTTTCTTCCAGTTTTGTGTGATGTCAGTGGTAGTAATTATTGTAGTCAGGGATGTGAGAACAGAAGCCCCACACCATTTTTTATTTTGTTGGGGGGGGCACCTCCTTCAAAAACATTTTGCATTTGATTGCTGCAGTGCTTTGGTTGTGAAGGACAGATGGAGCTGTGAGAATCCCTGGTTGCTAAGTTGGGCATTGGTGAGTTTCTCTTTGATATTCCAAGGTGCACAACGATGTTAATAGTGTAATAGTGATATTGCCAACCTCTCTTCCTAATACGATCATACAAAGACAGCAAATGTTAAGGAAAAAAAGCCCAGAATGGACCCATTTGGCACTCCATAATGCAGAGGATAAAGTGATGGTAAAGTAATGCCCAAAGCAGGCTTGGATAACAAATAGTAAGTCTGTCAGTTAGCTCAAAGGCTTAAGACTCAGAACTGTTAATGTGTTACTTCCTGTAACTAATGGTATAGGGTTTGATTCCTTCCTTATCAGTTTGATTGCTGCATGACTCTGAGCAAGTCACTTAGCCAGGCAGTGCTCCTGACTCTCTGCTGAAAATGGACAGTTGTATCTCGTAGGCTTACCTGGTAAACAAATGTATAAAATAAAATGAAAAAAAAGAAAGAAAAAATAGTTAACTAGGTATTCTGAATAAAATAAACAAAATATATAAGCAAGAACTGAGCTATAAATATGCCTTTAAAAATAAGTTCTGCCATATTTGTTTACAAAAAATCATTTTTAAAAGGTCAGCACTGTGGCTTACTTGGCATATGCCAGGTTGTAACCATGAAATAGAAGACTCCTGGAAAGGTAGGAGGTAAAGCATCGTAGACATCTTTAGAAAGACCTACATAGTTTCTTAGGCACTACACAAGTCTGTTATCAACTTTATGAAAGATTATCATGGGATTAAGGAGGACCACAACTTGATCTCAAATGCCCTGGAGCAAATTGTCTAAACTGAGCAAACCTGCTATCGGATAGGTTTTGCAAAATTTCACTCCCTTATCCTTTGCTCAAGGCAAAGAACATGGCCTCTGTGGGACCAGATGACATCCCAGGCTGTCTTCTAAACAGGCTAAAACATGAAATAGCATCACCAAGTACCCTTTTCAATCATGGCCTAACCACAGGCTTTGTTCCTGTGGAATGGAGAACAGCTACAGTTATTCCCCTCCACAAAGGTGGTCTAGCAACAGACTAGCAACAGACCCAGGGAATTACAGCCCCATAAGCCTGACCAGCCTCATCTGTAAGGTCATGGAATGTATCATTATGGACCTCATAAATAAAGACATAGGTGACCTCCAAACCCTGGACCCTACCCAGTTCAGCTTAGTGAAGAGCAGATCTTGCCTGTTAAATCTAGTGGATTTCTTTGAAAGTGTGAGTGAATAATTTTAGTCTTGCACTGGTTTTCTCTGTAAAAGAAGGAAGATACAGAGAAAAGAGAGAGAGAAAGAGAGTTACTGTAGTCTTTTGCTGTCAGTCAGGGCATGAAGTCATTTGATTGTCTTTGTGAAACATCTTAGCACGTTCTCATTTTACATCAGATATGAGTAAATTACAGAACACGATGTATTTTATAATTTGTCGGGTAAGTGGGAGTTTTACCTTCTCTGTCTCCCATCGGACCCGTGAGCCTACCACCAGCCCAAAGCCAACTGTTAACTCATACTCTAATCCGACCTGTGATTTTAGAGCCATAGGACTCAAGAGCTCCAAGTTTGTCTGCATCAGATCTGCAGGCCTGATCTTTGTTGACTCTGACTACATCTCTGAAACCAGTCTGCACTAATACTGTCAGAGCTGGAGGAATCTTGGAGCCATAGCAATGGCACTAGATCCAGGGGGTTGGGTTTGACTCCAATGTTCTCAGAGCTATCTCTTCCTCTCATGGCCTCAGAGCTGGAGAGCTTGGCTCTGACTGCTGCATCAAGGCAGGATTGTTGTGATGCTCTGAGCCATCCTGGGAAAGTGTCTTCAGCTCATGCCAGGGTGGCCCTTGCTTCTTCCATGGCTTCTGCTTTTGAGGAAGTGGAGAGAGCATTTTCCACCTCTGTGGACAACTTGCTCCCCTCAGTTCCACACCCTCCACAGCTGTCTGCCCTGGTCTCCAAGTCTCTTCATCCTGGTTCATCAAGGCAACTATACTGTTCAAGCCTAGAGATGGTTCTCATCCAAGACTCTGCTCACACTTCTGAGGCTTCCCCAGAGCAACCCCCCTCCCCCACTGGAGCCTCTTCAGAAGCATGGGTGCAAAAGGAGACACTTAGATCCCTACAGGAATCCTTGACAGAAGGATGAAGGGGTGGGTCCCCCAGATCACCTCTTGAAGTCTTGTAGACGTCTCCTTTTGTGAAATACTAGAACTTTTGTAGCAGAAATGTGGTTGGTCTTCAGACCCCCCTCTCCTCTCTCTCAGGAGGAGTCAGTGTTTCTCAAGACTTTTGGATCTCACACAGCTACATCCTGGGCAATCCCACTAGTGGGTGAGATGGTGAACCTTATCTCCTGCCAGGCATGGAAGGTTACAGATGTCATGGAGCCTGTCCCCAGGAGGCCAGATAAGTACCTTGTTGTGCTTAAGGATTATGCCTGTTGGAGCAAGGGTCCCCCAGTAGATGCCATGGTGCTATCATCGGCCACCTTCGCTCTCAGGTCACTAAACTATTGGGCACACATTACGAGATTTCAGTGGGACTTGATCAAGAAATTTTCCAATACCCCATCAGGGTCCATGTCTGCAGGGGACAAGAATAACATTTCTTCACAACTGACCACCCTACAATCCTTGTTAAATGCAGCTATGAGGCTGAATGTGTCTATGAGGCTGATCTCTCACATCTTGGAGGGAGTTTAGAGAGATGTGAATTCAGGAATTGCCATGAGATTTCACACCCTGATGCATCTTTGTGATTTTTTGGAGCCTTTCAAGTCATCATTCATCAATCCTTCCTTTGATGGATCCAGCTTATTCAGGTCCAAGGTGAAAAAAACCCTGTCTAGGAGTGAACAAAATGGGAAGACATTATCTGCCGTAGGGAAGTGTTTCAACACCCCTCAAAGGACCTCTTCACTGAACCACAGATGGGGGTAGGAAGATATGGTTCTGTAAGTCACAAGGCTCTTCTCAGGACTTGTAGGGGCAGGTCCCCCCCTGAGACAGAGGGGGGAACACTAATGATAGCTGTCACCCATATTGCAGAGGAGGCCCACAAAAAACTTGGAATCCTAGATCATTTTTCTTTTTGAGTTTTCATTCCATGAAAAGTTATACAATAAAATCACAGGAAACAATTTGAATGTTGGGAAGATCACTTTGGGAAGAATCCTATTGGATGATTCATGTTATATATATATATATATATATATATATATATATATATATATATATATATATATAAATATATATATATGTGTGTGTGTCACTTCAAAGTTGTTACTACTTTCATTCCCACTGAGGAAAGCCTTTTGGCTGAAACCGGTCTGGGACTCTTATTATACCTTAATAAAATACTTATGTATTTAATTTACTAGCCTCATTTGATGCTTTTCACTGTATTTGGTGCTGGCAATTTTTGTCTACAAGTCTCAGGTCTCCCCAAATCAAGCCCTGGAATTCATTGGTGCTCATCTGGATATGTTGGTACAGATTGCGAGCTTACTACAGACAAGATTAAATACTGTACAGAGTGAAGTATCCCACATCTTCCCTCTCTCTTCTCTCTCTACAGCTTCCTTAACTCTAGCAAGGTATTACATCAGAGTACTGCAATGGAAGCAGTGCAATGGTCAATAAGACAACATCCCCTGTCTGTGCCAATACAGATTACAGAGATCTGCAGGCAGCACATAGCCTGGTGGATCACTGTAAAATAAGTTTCTTAGAGATGGCCCTATATTGTTGTAGCACATAGAGCCACAGTGACTATGGATGCCAACTAGGGCGTGAGAATTTCTTGGGAAGGATGGTCCAAGACACTTGGTTTCATTTGGAGGTCAATCTTCACATCAATGTCCTAAAAATGAGGGCAGTCCTATTAGTGTTGCAGGCATTTCAAGATGCTCTCCCTCCAGGGATGACTGCTATTCATGCAGTCTGGTACATCAACAAGCAGGGGGTGACCCGATCCTATCCCTTATGTAAAGAGGCTGTGATGTGAGTATCATAGTAGGTGAGCTCTTCTGTCTGCTTCCTTTTGGCAATGCAGATATAGAGTAAATAAGGTAGTCACAAGAGGATTGTTCATGGCAGTGTAACTGCCATTTGAAAAGATGATATTATTTTTTACTGGGTGTGGTGTATTGTCTATGATGAATGCCATAGCATTTTGTTCAGAGAGAAAAGGGTATAGGGCAACATTTAGGTTTGCATTTAACACTGCTAGCAGATATGTTTGTCAAGAGGATGTACAGTATGTTTTTGTACCTTGCTGGGGCTTTTACCATCTGTTCAAGATTATTATTATGTAATGTTCTCAATGGTAAGGTCAAACCACAAAACAGTCTCCTTTGAAGTAAAAATAAAACCCGGAACCCCAGCTAACCCTGGAAAGTTCAGGAGCTACTCTCAGGCTAACTTCCTACTATTAAGTGTTAACTTGGCAAAAAGTTCTCCTAAAGCCTGAGAACACTGATGCCTACACAGAACTCTTCACAGAAACCCTATACTAGCATGTTAATAGCTGCAGAGAGGAAGCTGTACACAGTAGGAATAAGTACAGAATGAACACAAAACAAGCAATCCTGATGGAATCACAACATCAATAGGCTGTATAACAGAAGGACGGAAATCATAGCAAAAATTAGGAGGCGTAGCACTCAGCAGGATAAATGCACTCTCATCAACTAAACAAACAACTCAGAGGACAAATATAGTCTACCTAAGCCAAATAGGAGGTAAATTTGGCCTCCCAGGCCAAGGACAGCCACAGGACATTCTTTAGCTATGTCCACAACCTCAAAGACAATATATGGTCGTGTGCAGAGCTCGTTGTTAATGGAGATAACTATACTGAACCAGAAGGTACAGCAAACCTACTGGCAGTAGTCAGGGACTAGAGGAGCAGACAGTAATCTAACATTTGACCATGACTTGTCAATGGTAGTAAGGACATTTTTCTGTATTGCGCAACTTATAAGCAAAGGTATAGCATCTAGGTCCAAGGAGGTCTTTGTTCCACTGTATTCAGCACTCATCAGACCTATCATTGAATATAATGACCCCTTTGGAGTTTACCTAACTAGGCACATTTAACCATTGGAATCTCCACAGAGGTTCCTCACTAAAAGAATACAGGGCATAAATAAGATGTCCTACGTAGACCACCTCAGACCCGTATCCCAGGTATGTATCCCAGAGACTACCGCTCTCCAAAACAGGCCTCAACCATGTGAAGCAGAGTTCCTTCTTAACCCATTTAAGTTCAACTTAGACAGCTGAATGGGGAACCAAAAATAACCCATGACGTGGCATCTTTGTCTCTAATGAACCCAGGCAGTTTGTAGGTGGTTAATTTCCCAAGCCCCTGTTCATAAATATTCCAAGGGTACCAGAGCTTGTCAGAGATGTAGGATACATCGCTAGGCTTAAAAAACCCCTGTCATTGTTAGCCTAGTTCACACCTATGAACCTATGAAGTCTATTAGTTGTTTTTTTCACAATTAATGAGGGAGGTAATAGTCAAGGTACAATCTAATTCATTAAGTAGACAAGTATTTTTTCTTTTGGGGTGGGTTATTTGATTATAAAAGAAGTCATCATGTTGTTGAGGTGATATATATGGGAACAATAAATCTTTCAAAAACAATGACTTTCAGCTTTTAGGGGTTGCCACAGCAGATCACCGGTCTGTGATTGATTGGCAGTGAAGATTTATGATGTTGAATTGCCAGCCCAGTGGCCAACCTTCACAAAAGGCACACGCGCACACACACACACACACACACACACACACACACACACACACACACACACACACACACTACTTGCCTGTCTTTAAAACTCACTGGACTACTGGACTGCAGGGAGGACATGCAGACTCCACGCAGAAGGCACTCCAACTGACAATCGAATTGGAGAACCACTTGTTGTGAGGTGACAATGCTAACCGCTGCACCGCCGCAACCAATGGGAGCAATAAACCTTTAGAATGTGTAATTTATGCTGTGTATTTTAACCTAGTTGTGATGTTCTTCTTGCACAATATCAGTTACTATAACCCTGCTTTTTAAAGATTGGCTTAGAATAAAAATAAACAACTCTTTTCTTACTGGACTGAATGGAACTGAGTGAAAAGGTTTGCAACAACAAAGTATTTGTAGAATACATGATAGGGCTTTAAATTTGTGATGACACATGCCATGATTAGCTTAAAAGCAAGTAAAGACATAACTTTTTTCAGGCAGTAGGCATTAAGTACCATATTCCCCTTACTGTTATGTGTGAAGTTAAGCTTGTTGTGTCAGTTAATCTGACCCTGCGTAAAAAAGGCTCTATTTATTCACATATTTGTTTTTCTTCACCACATCCTACTTTTCCAGTAACATGTATTCCTCCTTCCATTATACAAAAGCATTTAGACAAGCTGGTTGAAATTTCTGTAGTATAAAGTTACCAGAAGCATAGCTTTCTCAATCAGCACCCCACCCCACTCAGCTCTTCAAATGTTGTTGTTGTTCTTCTTCTTTTTGCTTTTCCTGGTTAGGTGTCGCCACAGCAGAACTCCGGTCCGCTAATGATTAGCAGTAGATTTTACGATGCCGAGGTGCCAGCCTGATGCCCAACCTTCAATGAAGGCATGCCCATTCATGCATGTCTTCTGAACACCACTCGACTGCGGGGAGCCGAGAATCGAATTGGAGAACCTCTTGCTGTGAGGTGACAATGCTACTGCTGCATCACAGCGGCTTCACTCTACTTAGCTCTTCAAATGAAGAAGGAAAAAAAAAAAGGATGTTCCTTCTACTGGCATGCAAATCAGGTGGCTAGCTGCACAAAATACTGCCCCCCCACCTCACCATTCAGGTTCCATTTCTGTGCCTTGTCCCCACAATTGCTACAGTTTATACCTTCCCTGCATGGAGCTCTACAGCACTCAGGTTTAAGTTTAAATAAAAAGTGATTTTTTTTTTTTTTTTTACTTTAAACTGTAGTAGATGAATGGAATGGTTAAAAAAATAGACTGGTTGTCAAACTGTAGGAAGGGGAGATAGAAATTGATCTTTGGACATATATGCCACCCTTCAGACCCATCTTTAGAACAGTACAATCTGTTGGTGGACAGTTTCAGGAACTGAGGTAGAAAAAGAAGGGGGTGATGATGAACTATCTTAGTCTTATAGCTGCAAACCACTTGATTTCTTCATTCAGAACGGAAGAGGAAACATCCTGGATCAGAAAGAATTTGTTCAGTCATTGAAGTGGCACATGGTAAAACAGCACTCCTGGTTTAGGCTTCAGTGGGTCTGGTGAAATTTACAGTTTGGACGTGAGATCTTGTCTGGCCAGCAGTGACTATTTTATAATAGGTTCATAGGTTCATACTAGGCTATCTGCCCTAGGGTATTTATAAGCCTAGCCAGAATGTGTTTGGCTTTCGCCACCCATTTTAAATTTATTTTGCTATGCCCTTTTTCGAGGTTAGTATACTGTGCCTCTGTCTAACAGTGACACAGAAGTGATACCCAGGGTAAACCTACGATCTCCCATCCACTCATCAAGATTCCTTTTGAAGAGAGTCAATGAGGGACTCTGCCTAACCTGGACTGGGATTTTATTCCAGAGTGAAGGAAGCCTCTGGGTTATGAATCTGTCCCTCCAGCATGTCCTATTTATTTCAGTGCTGAGGTTCAAGTCTCTCGAGCACGTAGCTCGATGGGATTTGGATTTTCTGAGGTGCAGCATGTCCATTAATTCCGGGTTGGACATGGCTTTATACGTCAGGCACAGATCGCCTCTGAACAGGCGGTATGCCACTGAGTAGAGCTTGAGTTTCTTTAACCGGGCAGCATATGGCATCTGTTTGAGTCCTTTGATCCTCTTGGTGAGGTACATAGGTTCATAGGTTCATAGATTCATAGGTTCATACTAGGCTATCTGCCCAAGGGCATTTATAAGCCTAGCCCATAGTTATGTGGCTTTCGCCACCCCTTTAGTTTGAATAAAAACTATGCCTATCATTTTTCTGTGCCTCTGTCAAGCAGTGACACTGAAGTAATCCCTGGGGTATATCTGCGATCTCCCATCCATTGGTCAAGATTCCTCTTGAACAAGGCCAGCGAGGTGCTCTGCCTCACATGTACCGGGATTTTGTTCCACAGCATAGGGAGTCTCTGGGTGATGAATCTGTCCCTCCAGCACGTTCTATTTATAACCGTGTCAAGGTTTAAGTCTCCCGCCCTTGTGGTTCTGAGGGATCTAGACTTTTTGAGGTGAAGCATATTCATCAAATCTGGGTTTGACATGGCCTTATATGTCAGGCACAGGTCACCTCTGAGCAAGCGGTATGAGACTGAATAGAGCTGGAGTTCTTTCAGTCGGGCAGCATAAGACATATTTTTGAGACCCTTTATCCTTTTGGTGAGGAACTTTTGGGGCCTTTCAAGCTGCATCAGGTGTCTGGTCAGATACATTCCGAACGGGGCATTGTACTCAATCATAGGTCTAATGAGTGATGAGTACAGGGGGACGATGACCTCCCTTGATCTAGATGTGAATGCCTTCATGATCAGGTGGGCGATATAGAAGGTTTTCCTAACTACTTTAGCAACATGAGTGTCAAACGAAAGGCTACTGTCAACTTGGGTCCCCAGATCCCTGATGACTTTTTCTGTGCTCAGTGGATTGCCACCTATATGGTAGCTAGGGGTAACCTTGTTTTTCCCGAAGGGTATGACTATGCATTTTTGGCGTTTAACTTCAGGCCATGGCTCTGGCACCAGTTATCCATTTCTGTGAGGCCCTTCTGGAGGATATCTGTGTCAGATGTGTTTTCGACTATGGCGCCCAGTTTGCAGTCATCTGCAAACTTTGTCAGCCGTAACCCTCCTGTGTTTGCTTGTACTTCAGAAAAGTAGATGCCGAACAAGAGTGGACCCAGGACTGAGCCCTGTGGGACACCACTTGTGACAGGCTTTGAGTCTGACATGGCTCCAGCAACTCTGACCCTGTGGGTTCTGTCGCTAGCCAGTTTGCAACCCATCTTGTGATGTATGGGTTTACATTCAAGCTGATGAGTTTTTCGATGATACCTGAGTGGGGTATTGTGTGAAGGCCTTTGCCAGGTCGAGGTAGGCTGTATGGACTGCCTTTCCTCATCAATGGCCTTGGTGACTGTCTCGAAAAAGTCAACCAAGTTTAAGAGGCAGGATCTGCCTTTGACAAAGCCAAATTGGGTTGGATCCAAAGTCTGCAAGTTCCCTATGTCTTTATTTATGAGTTCCATTATGATCCTCTCCATGGCTTTGCAGATAAGGCTTGTCAAGCTAATGGGGCGGTAATTTCCAGGGTCTGTGGAGGCACCACCCTTATGAAGTGGGACCACAGTCACCGTGCGCCACTCCTTGGAGTGTATCCTGAGGTGAGGCTAAGATTAAACAGCTGTCCTAACTGTGGGTTTAATTCCTCATTGAGTTCATGAAGCACACAGCCGGGGACACCATCCGGTCCCATGGATGCTGTGTTTTTGCCTTAGTGAGGGCAGTTCTCACCTGGGCGTTGGAGATGTTTGGGGGCTACAATCCTCTGGAATAGATATCTCTCTTTTGGGGGGGGGGAGAAGTTTGCACTGAACCTGTCAGCCAGTATGTTAGCAATGTGTGTAGGTTCAGTAATTTTCACATCATTTTGAACTAATTCTGAGCATATCTGGGAGTTTCCTCCTAGGTTTCTAACATAGCTAAATAAGGCCTTATGATTGTCTTTAGAGTCCTTGGCGATTTTTCTCTCAAAATTTGCCTTGGATGATTTTATGAGAGCTCTTAGTTTTTTACTTATAATGATCAAAGGTGTCTTACCTTTCAATGATTTTGCTCTATCTTGTAGTAGCTTCCTCCTTTTGTTGTAGAGCTTGTTTATGGCTGGGGTCCACCAGACTGGACGCTTGCCTTTGGTACAGAGAGTCTTAGTTTTGTTTGGGATTGCCTGATCCATGCAGTCCTGTAGGTGCTGGTAGAAGGCATTTGTAAGTGATTCAGCGGTTTGAGTAATGTTTACCACTGGCTCAGGGGCCTTAAAAGAGACCACACTAGTTTTAGAAGTGTGAAATCGGCTTTTGAGAAGTTTTTCACTGTGGTCTTTTTGTTTCAGGTGGGGCGGGATGAGGACCTCCAGCGAGATTAGTTTATGATCTGATCTCACCAGTGAGGGGTATACTTGGTGTTGAACATTTTGATCCCATGTTCGTGATGATGAGATCAAGTATGTTTTCACCTCTTGTGGGGATGGTGACTAGTTGTTCCATGGCATTTGAGTTTATGAACTCCAGGAATCTTTGGGTTAGAGTGTTCGGGCTTGAGTAGTGTTCCCAGTCTATATTAGGGTAGTTGAAGTCACCTAGTATGATGGTGTTTGGAGATACATTTATCCCCTCCAATGTTTTCAGGAAGGCCATGTGAGGTTCCTGAGTTTGAGAGGGTGGCCTGTAACATGCTACAAATTGCAGAGCAGTCTTGCCTATGGTTAATTGCACCTGGATGGTCTCCGATGCATCATGCGTTGCCACCAACATTGAGGTGTGGGTGTCCTTTATGAATATGGGCACCCCCCCTCCTTTCTTGGTGTTGTCCGGATTTTGGGGCCGGAACGCATGATATGAGGTGAAACCTGTTAGTGCTGGGGTGCTCTCAGGAGCCTTGAACCAGGTTTCTGTCACAGCACAGACATCGATGTTCTCCATATTGAGAAGGGCCTCGAGTGCGTGCATCTTGAGATTGAGACTTCTGGCATTGAGCAGCATTACCCTTAGTTTTTTTCCTTTTTGGTGTTCTAGGGTGGTAGGTTTAGAATTTGAGCCTTGCCTAAAAAAGGCACTATGGGGGTGGCAAGAGCCTTTGCCAATATCCGGAAGCCCAGGGTGACAGGTGCAAGCCGTCCCTTGCGAAGCAGCGTGGCTTGTCCAGCATGTCATCCCAGGCAGACAGACATTGGATCCCCTTTGAATGACACCAGAATTTAAGCCAATTATTAAAGCTGATCATCTTATCACTGTATTGTGGCATCATTCTAGGTGAAGGTAGGATACTGCTCAAGGTCAGGGTCATACCTGCCTGGGCTACATAATCAGAGAGCTCCTCGATGTCCCTTTTCATGTAGTCCAAGGAGCTACGTCTCAGGTCGTTGACACCAGCGTGGACAATGACCGAGTCGACTGTACCTGCTGTTGAGAGACCTGAGTGCTTGCGTTATGTGGTGGATTCTAGCGCCCGACAGGCAGCTTACTGTGACCTTCTCCTTACTCAGTCTGGTGAGCGAGACGTCAGTGTGTCTGACTATGGAATCACCAATGACAAGTGTGTCTGGCATTTTGTTTGGCCTTAAGGGCTGTGACTGTTTGACACTCTGACTGTGTGGTCTATGTGTTGCATGTGTTGGGTCGTGAGGTGGTAGTTGTTTGGGTGTCTGCTTTGGTGGCCTCTGCTGTTTTGGTAAATTTTTGATCAGAGCCTCCGAGTATGTCTTTGTGTGAGTATGTGTATGATTTGAAGTTGTGATGGTACCATGTGTGACTGGGTATGTATTGTGTGTGGTTACCTTCTCCTCCTGTCTGGTCTTGCCAGTCCTATGTTGAGAGAGCTCAGCCTCCATTTGGGGTCTTTCCAGTTGCTGCAGGTGTCTGGTAAGGTACATCCCAAAAGGGGCATTGTACTCAATTATGGGCCTGATGAGGGATGAGTAAAGAGGCACGATGACCTCCCCTGATCTAGATGTGAATCCCTTCATGATTAGGTGGGCTATATAAAATGTTTTTCTAACCACTTTGGCCACGTGGTTGTCAAATGAGAGATTGCTATCAACTTGGGTCCCCAGGTCCCTAATTACTTCTTCTGTGCTTAATGGATTACCACCTATGTGGTAATTTGTGGGCACTTTGTTTTTGCCAAAGGGGATGACTATACACTTTTTGGCATTTAGCTTGAGGCCATGTCTCTGGCACCAGTTGTCTGTTTCTATGAGGCCCTTTTGGAGGATGCTTGTGTCGGCTGGAGAGTCAATTATGGCGCCCAGTTTGCAGTCATCTGTGAACTTGGTCAGCCACATTCCTTCCGTGTTGGCCTGTACCTCCGAGAAATATATACCAAACAAGAGAGGTCTCAGGACTGAGCCTTGTGGGACACCACTTGTAACTGGTTTGGAGTCTGGCATGGCTCCAGCAATTCTAACCATGTGGGTTCTGTCCTTGAGCCAGTTTGCAATCCATCTAGTGACATAGGGGTTTATATTTAAGCTGGTGAGCTTATCTATAATGCCCGAGTGGGGTATTGTATCTATGCTCCAGACCAGAAGTGTATCCCTCACTGGTAAGATCAGACCATAAACTAATCTCACTGGATATTCACATCCCGACCCTACCCCCTGCCCAGAAAACCACAGTGAAAAACTTCTCTAAAGCAAATTTCACACTCCTCAAAACTGAGGTGGAATCCTTCAAAGCCCCCGGGCCTGTGGAAAATACGGCTCAGACTGCAGCATCCTTTATAAACGCATTCTATGAACACCTTCAGGAATGCATGGATCATGCAATCCCAAATAAAACCAAGACCCAATCCTCCAAAGGCAGACGTCCTGTCTGGTGGACCCCAGCCATAAACAAACTATACAATAGAAGGAGGAAGCTACTAAATGATAGAGCAAAATCCCAAAAAGTAATATGAGCTACCTTAAGTATAAGATGAAAATCCAGAGGACAAGCAGCTGTGTGATGATATTAGAAGGTATAGCTGTAAGTGGAGATGAGGAATTAGATAAATGGAGATAAGTGGAGAGAGAGAAACAACTTCACCCTGTGCACTGACCCATTTGCACCCCATTCCCCTCACACCTGTGCTCCTGGAATATCTCTGGATGACTTGACCAAGTTCTTTTGGCACTTTCCAAAATTAAAATGGGCAGATCCATGGGTCCTGGCAATACCTCCGGATGCCTGCTGCACAACATTAAATCCCACCTAGCAAAACACATCTATCAACTGTTCCACCTAAATCTAACCACTTGTTACATCCCTGAAGTGTGGAGAGTGTGTGTTGTGCTGGCGTTCCTTAATGTTACTCTTTGTAGTAACCATGGGAATTACAGCCCTGTTAGTGTCACTGGTATTTTTCCCAGGAATATAGAATGTATTCTAGCCGAATCAATAAACATCAGTATAGGTGACCTTATGTTCCTGAATATATACATCAGTTTGACTTAGTAAAATGCACATCATACTTATTCAGCATAGATGAGTTTTTCAAAAGGGTCACCAAAAGAGATGGATTAAATACACACACTCCAGGCTGTTTAAATAGACCTTGCCAAGACCTTTGGCCCTATCCCCCATGCTAGAATTATTGATAACCCTTCCAAATTCAACATTCAACGATATATAGTTTTTGGGATAGTTAATTGGCTTTCTGACAGAATCTGTGCCATTAAGGTCAGGAGTATTTGCTTTAGACAGAAAAATTTCACAAGTAGCATTCAACAGGACTCTGTCTTGGGCCACCTCCTCTCCGTATATAGCTCTCTGACATGAAAGCTGATATAAATAGACTATGGCCAGCCATGTTTGATGATTATTACAAACTGGGAACTTTTATCAAATCCACTTTTGATACTCAAAATATCTAGCAAGGGCTGGACCACTTTCCTTTAATGACAAAAATGCAATAAAACTTCCTTTGAAAAATGTAGCACCACCACTGCATAATATATAGGTAATATTCCACTTACATCTGACCCATTTGTCAGGGACTTGTTTATAAAGAACATTTCTTTGGCCCAAACATGCCATTTATGGTTAGAACATCCTTGTACTTTGTATAACTTATCCTAGGGGATATCTTATCAAGGTGAAAAGAAGTTGTAGTCCTACTGTATTCACCCCTTATTAGATGCATCATAGGATATGTAGTTCCCTAAGCACTTAAATCATCTCAAGAGACAGTATTTGTTCATCAAAATTAAAACGTAAAATATGAAACTATATAGTCCATCAGACTAGCAGCTGAAATTACAACTGCACATGCTTATAGCTTCTTTAGATAGTATAAAAATGACATTTGGCCGTGTAAATGGCCAAAAACAACATTTATAGCATGACAACTGAAACACCAATTAAATATCAGTTTGGGAGAGAATGTGATATAAAACAAGTGGAAAAAGAGGGAGTGTATAAAGACCTGGGAATAGTTGAGGGATCAACAATAAAGCATGAACAAATGAGAACAAAGCGTAGTAAGGAATACATGTTTTACAGGAGTAAAACTAGTATTGAAAACTGCCTTCACATCTAAGAATAAAGTTCAAGCAATAAATCAATGTGGCATTCCTGTTCAAACTTACAGCTTTGGGGTGATTGACCAATTTAGTTGGAGAAGAAAACAAGACAGCTACTTCATGTTTATCAAATAACATATAAAAACAGTGTATGACATGACTATATATTTGTTAAGCCACTCTGGCTGTGTAGAGGGATAAAGCCCTGACTACAGCCCAGATGACCTGGGTTCAGTTAGCATCTCAGGTGTCTGGCAGAATGGCAAGGAGGGATAGATGTGCCCAAAGTGTGTGTGTGGGGGGGCATACATTGATGACTCTTCCTAAAGGGAGGTATGGCCCAAAAAGGGGAGTTGTCCTTGGACGTGTATCAACAAGCACAAGGGGGAGGGTGGGGAAAGTGAGTGGGTCATGTATACAAAAAAACTTGTCTGGAAGATGGATAGTGGACTCTTCAGGATGCCCTTAGGTTGCTCGCTGCCCTGGCTTAAATTTGGACATTGGAACAGGGGGAGGGAGAAACTGGATTGCAGGTATGATGTGAGGCTCTGGGATGCCTATCAGAATGACAGCAAGTGAGTGGAAAAAAAGAGTATATCCCTTGGTCTGAAGGAAGTATGGGCCACATAGCAATTAATTACATGTACAGGTGTGCAGTTATGGGACAGCATATATATTTGTTTACAACCACTGGTCTAAGCATAGTCAAAGTTCCAAAACATCAAGAAAACAAGTCTAAAAAGACATAGTTGGTTAGATTAGCAGGAGCATTTCATAAGGGGGTATGAATGGAAATCTTACCAGAAATAGACAAAAACTCAGGCAACAACACAAAGTACAAAAAACAAACGAAAGAACATAAAGAACGTGACCAGAAGCAAAGAAATGAAAACTAGAAAGTCCACAACTCTAATGAAAGTATAGAGGACTCCTGGAACAACCACATTTTGATCGATATTTCACACTAAAATTACTAAGTAGAAATGAAAAATAAAAGGTAAATAATGACAGCTTAATACTGCAATGTACACATTGGTTTGCAAAATCTATTAAAAAAGTGAGAGATACAGAAAAGCACAGGTTCTCAAGTACAGATCTAAAAAAGTTACCAATCTTGTAGCTGGTTGTAGATTTTTTTTTTTTTTTTTTTTTTTTTTTGCTGAGGGTCTGTACACTGAAAGGCAAACTAATTTGATAAGACTGCTACATTGAGGATTTTGCAAACATATAACATATAGGTAGCCAAAAAGCACTAAAAATATGAAACACAAAACATTATAGACAGTGATGAAGTTTGGATCACATGGGATCCCACACAACTACCAGTTTAGAAAACAGATGCAAGAAAACAAATATAGTAGTCTAAGAAAAAAGGACAAAAGTAGCATTAATCATAGAAATAGCTACATCTAGTGATTATGGTGTCCTACATACTGAGAAACACAAATTCATAAAATACCTGGTCATGCAAGCATAAACTAAAGTGTCATGGAATAAAGATACCCAATTAATTCCAATAGGAGTAGAAGCAACTGGGCTGATAAAAAAGAATGTTTAAGGACGCTTGAATATGCTACAAATTTATTGTGCAACACCATATATATTGTAGAAGGAGGCAAGTGCCGAGAAGTGCACTCTTCATAAACATCATAAACTGAAGCAATGCTAATTTCATGAACTTTAAATGTACCTTAATTTGGGAATGTGGTCCATTCCTGTTACAGTATTAGAAACCATAAACATCTGGTGAAATTAAATAAAATAAACTATCTAAGGTATGTGCTGTGATAAGCTAGATGCCATATGCTCCACTCAGTCTCATGTAGGTTCCTAAGGGGTGATCTGTTCTTAGCCTTCAAAGTGTCTGAACTCCTTTAGTTAAATAGAGCCAATGGTAAGGCAAACAGCTACTCTATAGATCTAAATGTATGGCACTGCATTAAAAATATCAGATGAGGTGTCAGGCACTTAACTCAATGTGTCTGCCATTTCTGGAATAGTCTTCTTTTTGATATTAAGCAAGATACTTTCCTGGCAACAGTCAAAGCCAATGTGAAACATTGAATGAATAATAAGTTTTCATTTGGTGAAGCAAAACCAAAAACAAACTGGTGAACAAGGAAAAACGTCAACTCCTACTCTTCCTGAGACCAGGACAAAGAAGCACAAGAAACCAAATCATGTCCGGTGAACGTAGTTCCAGTAAGCTGTGAATGTAAAAATTGTCCAAAAAGCATTACTTCTAGCTGTAGTTTAACGCTGTTTATTAATCAAAAAAAGAGCGTTTTCGCCGTGGTTAAAACTACGGCTTCTTCAGAACAGAACATTCAAAAAGTACCGCCAGCAACTGTATAAATAGTACGTGCACAGCATGGCTTAGTAGTTAACTAGATTAAAGAAACAGTACATCAAAGCCAGGCTGTGCGCACGTCAAACACCAGTGTATAAAAATATGTATAATAAGTATAACAAATATTTCTAGGTCTGCATATAACAGTTTTGTTTAAAGTGCTGTTAGTGTAAATTTAATAAGTGTTTATTATACATATTTTTATACATTGGTGTTTGACGTGCGCACAGCCTGGCTTTGATGTACTGTTTCTTTAATCTAGTTAACTACTAAGCCACGCTGTGCACGTACTATTTATACAGTTGTTGGCGGTACTTTTTGAATGTTCTGTTCTGAAGAAGCCGTAGTTTTAACCACGGCGAAAACGCTCTTTTTTTGATTAATAAACAGCGTTAAACTACAGCTAGAAGTAACGCTTTTTGGACAATTTTTACATTCGCAGCTTACTGGAACTACGTTCACCGGACACGGTTTGGTTTCTTGTGCTTCTTTTTCCTGGTCTCAGGAAGAGTAGGAGTTGGCGTTTTTTCTTGTTCACAAGTTTTCATTTGGGATATGTTAGGAAAGTTTACTTTCCACTGGACATTATTAAACACCTACCAGTGCTAGGTGACATGGCTGAACTTTTCAATGGTCCGTTTAGCTCTAATTTTAGTATGAATGTATGAAAGAGCATTTTAAATGATATGCACAGGGGGTTTTACTATACAAAAGAAGATGAGGCTAAAGAGGCAACTCAAGTGGCTGATCAGGAAGGTCAATGTGGTACTCAGAAATGAAAAGGAAACATTCAAAAATGGTGGACTGAGGTAGGAAGGGAGAAAGAGAAGTGAACTGATATAAAGCCAAGGAAGGAAGTAGCTAAATGGATAAAAAAGGACAAGGCTTGAAAGGAGAGTAAGCTTATCTAGGGAGCAGAGCAGAGAAAATATTTTATTTCAGATTGTTGGACTCTGTTCCAAAGGACATGGACTCTGTGGAAGCAGACGTACTACTCCTGCTATGCTATATGGGTATTGTGGTGGTGGTGAGAGAGAGAGAGTGAGCGAGAGAGAGAGAGCGAGAGAGATAAACCACTGAACAGGACAGGCTATGGTTTGTAAAGTGACCAAGGGGATGAGGGACTGAGTAACAGGTGTACTGAAGGCTAATAAAAAACCTTTAGGTTCTGCTGCAGAATGTTTCCTCCAGAAACAAAATGCTTTTACGTTTAACCACATATCATGAGGAGGGAAGTTGTGTAGGAGTAACTTGGATATCTGTGACAAGCAGTCTTTGTTTTAACCATTTAAATACTGAAGGTTATTCTGTCTAGTCAACTGTCATGTTGTACTGTGTGTTAATGTATTGTAGTTACCTTGCACTGTTGGTATTGTGTCTTGGGCCTCCTCTTTCAAAAGCCCATGGAGTTCAACAGAGTCTCTTAATCATCAAATGCAGAAAAGTACACATAAAATAAATAAACACAAGTAACAGACTTATTAGAATTTAAAACATCTGCTTAAAAAAACTCTTGAAATTCAACTCAGGTTCTGTACTACTTTAGAAAGTCATCAAACACAATAGATGCTTTATATATAAAGTAGTAAAGTATGTAAGACATTTATTACATGCAAGAAAGCTTTATATGGGTTCATTTCCCTACAGTCCGAGATCCAGTTCATTGCCTTCACTTCTTCTTCTCTTTTCCTTTTTCTAGTCGCAGAGACCTTGAGATGAATCGACCAGGAACTGTTGCCAATGCAAAAACACTCAGGTGAGTCAGCGTGAAGGTAGCTGGTTTGTGTAGTTTTCCAGTTCTTCTTTATAAAAACTATCACCTGTTGGCAACATTAGACCATTCATTCCTTTTCCATCCCCATCCCACTTTGTCATTTGTGCTCTTGGTTACCCTCCTTTGAAAGCGTTAATGGTATACCTGAATATACGAACAAGTAAATAGTATCACTGCTCAATAATGTTTCTCTGAAAAAGTCTTTCATCATGTGCATCAAGCCTAAACTGTACTCAGTGCTGTTTTCCATTTACATGTTGCTTCCTGACTGTGGGCCTCTCTGTCTTATCTGAATATGAAATGACTGAGGCTCATCATCCCTGCACTTGTGTACAATTTTCTGAACTGTTGTCTGTCCTTAGAATTCTGTACCTGGTTGTGTATTAGATGTGCATCCACATATCATAGCTTAAATAATTGTAAGATGCATTGTGCTGCTTCTTTCTGTAAGGCAGCCCCCTCCCTTTTTTGCAGGGTAAAAATATTCACAACCATCAACTGGAAGGGAAGTTGTGAATACCTTTGTCCTGCCTACAGCAAATGTTACTCAGAGGTTCCTAACTGATTTACACCCCTAGGCACAGAGTTTAACATTTATACTATTTTATCCAGTAACTACCTAAGGACACTTCCATATGAATTGGTAGTTCTTTTTGAAACGTGCACATGCATTATACGGACAATCTCGCTTGTTATTTGTTTATGCCAAATATGCTTATGGCCATCATGTGTTGTACTAGGTTCTCATAATGCTCAAAATCTTCAGTAATAGTTGTAGATAAGACTTTCTTCTAACCTCATCTTCCTCATATGTACTCTGTGCTAGTATATTTACATAACGGTTTGCTATCATTATGTCGACGTGCATTTGCACGGCTATGAAGTATTCGAACATCAGATGTTCGAATACTTCATATTACGGCAGGTGACATGAGCGAAGGTTTGCATTGCGAATGAACTGTGCATTTGCAATTCTAACTTTCGGTCATGGGAGAGGATCGCGGTACAGTGCGGTTAGGGAAATGCATCCCTTTCCTCACTGTAGTGCGATCTCAGAGTTGGAATATTAAGTTAGGGGGTGTGGGGGGCACAGCCCCCACAGGGGGGGTGCAGGGGCACAGCCCCCCTGCATAACTGTGTGTTTCGGTTAGGTAGGTGATTATGGGAAGGGTGGGCGTGCTGTGTATACGTAAATGTCATAGCGACATTTTCGACAATACACCCTTGTTTTCGAGTTTACTATTATTCGAAAATGTTCATTTTCGATGCATAAATTCGAAAATAAAGACATTATTTATTTTTACTTTCGAATTTATGATAGTAAACCTTACATAACTACCATTTGTTAATATACACAAATTTATAAGTTTAGAGATGAAGTATTCATCCGAACCATAAGAATTCAACTTGTGTGGCATACTGTTTCCCTTGCCCTTGGATTTAGGTATTTTGCTAGGACTTTCAGGAATATGGTAGAATAGCCATCCCCATGCATTGCTATTTGAGTTTATGCCAGCTGATTCCTGCCAAAAAAAGTGGACATAGTAAGAAATGTAGTGTATGAAGAGGCATGGTTACACACTCTGAAAATGGGAAAAGCATAAACTTTTTAAGTGCTTCCCTAGCGTAGGACTCAGTCTTAACATCACTTAGAGTGTGCTTAACAAAACCTTGTTAAGGACACCCTAAGCACTATTAGAATCATAGGATCATATAGGAGATTAATAGGCTATCAACCTAGAGGTCATTTTAAGCCTAGCTGTTTCATCCCAATGTAATACCATGAAAATGCTAGCCAGTACCCAAGACTGGATTTAAAATCAGTTTGCATGCTAAAGACTAACAGCGGATAGTACCATCTGGCAATGAAAAGTGGCGGAAGGTAAAATACCTCTTAAAATCTGCTAGAACTTAATTTTTCCCCACTTACAGACAGAAGGCATAGCATAATTAAATATCTAATAACTTTAAAAGCTGTTTTCCTTACACCCACAGGAGAACTTTGTTTCTGTCTGCTGTACCTTTCATCTGTCCCTGACTTTTGATTTTCTGATAAATTTTTGAGACTTATAGAAAGTCAATAATGCCAGATAGTAAAGATTTTCATACTTCCTATTTTTCAGAAAATGGTTGTTGATGCAAACATGTTGTTTTATTAACTTTTTAAGTGAATTGAAGCAATATTTATTATCCCTAATTTTGATCTTTTGTCCTTCTATTATTTTTGGATTTATCCAGAATTCTTCAGCAAAGAGATTAAGAGGTGTGCCACTGTCTGACAGCCCTTGCTAGGTGCTTTACCCGCTTTAAGTGTTCTTGAGGTGAATTTATTGGCATCCATGTCTTAAACAAATAATTGCATTTTATAATTGGAGACTGGATCCTAAACCTCTTTTTTACATATCAAAATGCCCTCTAGAATGGATTAACAAAAGATTTGTGGCCTAAAATTAACATGTATATGGAGGGATGGCTTGTTCTAGAAGCTTTCCCAGTCATGCCCTTTTTCATTATGTATCCAGAGGGGTTTAATTTCTGGTCATCTCACAGCTATTGTGTCCTCTTGATCAGATTAACTGTAGACCTTCATGTCTGCAGGAGACAAGAGTAAGGTGGAGAACAGGTGAGATTTTGCTTGTAATGTGCTAAAACATTAGCAACTTTTACTGAGAATGTAAACAATATTGGAGTTAGAATGTCCATTTTAAATATTAACCTGGCTTAATATGTAAATTCCATAGTGGTAACCAGAAATGTCATGGTTATGTCTGGCCAGTTTTTACATTGTGGAGGTTTGTATTGTAGGTATATATCTGTAGTATCAGTGAAGAGCGCGTGGCCAACTGGTTCCATGTGTACAGTTTTGTCCTGGATACACATTACAGTACAATGTGTGTTATGTTAAAGCACAGTTCTCTGAAGTATCAAAATCTAAGCCTAAAAGATAACCATTGATGTTAATGCCCATTATGTATTATGTGCAGAATAAACAGGGTTAGAAGTTACCTTTTCTACTGCTTTTGTACAATATAAGTAAGTATGTACTACTTATCTGTCACAAGTAATCTGGAAACTTAGCCCTACTTCCCACAACATTAGAAGACAAACCCATTCTTCACTCTTATGATTCTGTGTTCTTTTTTCATCTTTTCACACAAAGTAGCTGCATTTTAGAGATGTTAGCCTTGTTTCAGAGGCATTTTATAGAATTCAACTTCAGTTTGGATTAAAGTATATAAATAACACCAAAAACTTTCCTCATTAACTTTTTGTAGTCCTTACATTATTATAGTGAATATTTCAGTGCTGATATGCAAACAGCATAAATCCAGTACTATCCTATCAAAAAATGCTTGCCATTTACAGTACATTTGTTCCCAGAAACAAGGGAGAAGGAAGATCTCTACCTGATTCTGAATTTAAACAACTTGGCTTAGATTTTAGACTACAAAATGTTTCAGATAGTTGTCTTTCAGACAGTTGCTTTCTTTTCCTCAAGGAGATAACTCACTATCATTTTAGGTCATACAGACACTTGACCTGAGTGTCAAAGTGTTTCCTCTTTATTTGAATATCTTGTAGTGAATTTGAAGATTACAGTTATTAAAACAGAACTCTTATTTTAGACATGTTCAGTGTAGGCTGCTTTGTTGGGAATGCTTTGTCTCTATACTTGTGCATCTTAACTGTAATATGTGGGATTTAAAGCTGACCTGGGGCATTCTTTAACACCCAGTAGTTGCAGTAAGCTTGTGAAAACTGTATTACCCTGTGGCAGGGCTTCATCCTAGTAAGAAAAGGGCACTGGAGTAGAATAAGCAAATGCAAAGTCATCCCCAGTGAAACAGCTGGCCCACAGCCTAAACGACAATCAGCTGCAAGCAATGATCAGAGGAAGCTCTAAAGTCAACAGAGACTAGGCTGAGGACCTGGACGTTGACTGGAGAGAAAGCACAAACGTTGAAGAAATTATGCAGGCTTCCACGAGGAAGAGAAAACAGGTGGAGTTGAAGAAGAATCTCAGAGCCTCAAAACAGCATGAGTGAGGACTACAGAATAGATATGTGACTGAGCCAGGTAAGGAGCATTAGGAAAGCTGTTGGTAGAAATCAGAAGTCCAGAATGTCATCAAATGAAAAAGAGAGGGTAAAAGCGGTAGATAGAAAAGACAGTCCAGGCTAGGAAGGAATACTGGTTGTTTAACAAAAAAAGCCAAGACAGGAGTTGCAGTATCAAAAAACAAGGCATCAGAGGCACTTTACCCACTTCTGGAAAGTGACTCAGATAGCGCAAAGAAACTCTATCAGGTTCCAGGACAAAGACAGAAAGATAAATAAGATAATTAGATACCTTTCATAAAGGATACCAGCAAGAACCTACTCAACAGTCCACAGGACATTAATGGCAGATGAAAGGAATACTTCCATCAGCTTCTGAATGAAGAACACCCCACACAAGCTGTACTGCCCCAGACGCAGCCTAACATGAGAGAAGAGAAGGAGTCCGTTCTAAAAGGAGTAAGAACAGCACTAAGGAAAATTAAGTCAGGGAAAGCAGCAGGCTCAGATATGGACACAGCAGATATGATAAAGATATTGGGTGAGATAGGGGAGTAATGGCTCCTGATAGTATTCATAGCAGTGTGGAGAGAAATGCATATCACAGATGACTGGAGAACAAGCATACTAGTGCCAGTGTGCACAAGAACAATGGGGACATTCACAACTGTGGGCAGTACTGAGGTATCAAACTCCTATCACACTGCATGAAAGTTCTGGAAAGGGTGACTGATAAAAGGATATGCAGATTAGTAGAAAGTAAGATGAGAGATTTGGATTCGGATAAGGATGCAGCACAACTGACCTGATGTTTGCAGTGCGACAGATAGTTGAGAAGAAGCTAGAGATGAGGAAACAGTCCAACTGGGTTTTCATAGACTTGGAGAAAGCATATAACAAGGTTCTGTGAAAGCTGATTTAGGCAGCCCTGCAGCTGTTCACACTATCGGAAATGTTGGCTGTATTAGTGCAAGCCATATAGAAGGACCCAGTGACTCAAGTACAAACAGTGTTTAGTTTCACTGTGTGAATCTGGGTTCCACTCTGAGCTTACTGATGTTCATACTGATAATGAACATTAGCAAACAGGTCAGAGAGGACAGATCAATAAAGCTGCTGTGTGCAGACGATGTGGCATTACTGGCAGACTCTGAGAAAAAATTTCAAATAATAATAATAATAATAATAATAATAATAATAAGGGAAGGGAATGGAATGCAAAACTAAAGGCACATGGGATGAAACTGTGTACAGATAAGAGAGTTGTAATGGTAGTAAATGGGGGAAATCAGAAGAAACTGAGAATTGAGACAGAAGGGAAAATAGTGGAACAGGTTAACAGCTTCAAGTATCTGGGAGGGGTGGTTGAGGAGAAAGGCAGTCTGAATGAGGAGCCTAAAGCTAGAATCAGAGGGTCTGCAGCCAAATGGCACAGAGTGTCAACATTTCTTCCTTAACATTCTACTATGAAACATTCCAGTGATCAAGCTTAAAAATAATTTTGTTAGTACATATTTTTAACAGTGCTGCCTTGCTAACAGGTACGTGTATTTGAGATCCAGCATAGTTTTATTTCAGATACATAAGCACTGGGATTAAGTTTGGAGAAGAATGCATATGAAACTAGTGCTGAAAAACAGAGCATTCAAATATATATTATGCAGCATAAAGAAGTCCACAGACTGTTGCCTCCACATAAAATGTATAAGCAGTAGTTTTATAGAAGTTATTCAAATGTTACTTTATGTCATTCCACAGTAGTTTGTCTTTTAATTTAAAAATTGCATGTTGTGCTATTATGGGATTAAATGTATTTTTTTCTGCAAAACACCTCAATATTTATTTGCATTGTTATATAACTAGTGCAAGCTCTAAACATAATTTGTTTATACTTTTGTTTCAGTTTACATTTTCTAGTTACATTTCTGTATGGCCTGTAATCAGTATTTAACATTACTTATTTTAAGTTAAAGTTTTTTTTTGTCTTTACAATGGATTCATACATTACTATGTCATTTGTTACAAGTCATCAAAGACAACAAACAGAACTGCAATATTTTGTTTAAATTTTGATCTAAGAAATTCATTCTGCACATTCGTAACTTATTTAAGTTTGTTAAAATGTCTTTTCAGCTGTTTACTAGTAGAAATCTTTTTATGCCTTTCTCTTGTCATGTGGATACTGTTATTAGTGGTCCAGGTCAACCTATGTCATTAACAAATATGTAGTTCTACATATTGTGCTGATCATACCTTAGCCCAAGTCAGATCTGCCTGCTATTTCATGAGCAGCAGAATTATTTTTGTTTAAGCTGAATAATGTAAACAAAATTATGGATAAGTCTATGTTGTCATTTTAAGCTGATTTATGTTTTATAGTCATATGGGGGTTAAAAGCATGTGAGTGCCCAAAGCAGTAATCTCTGTTACTCACACATATACATTTCACTACTCATTTCAGATAAAAAAATAGGTTTCTGTCCTTGCAGCTCTCCGCCTTGTATGAGAATGTTTCTGTCTTGCACTGGGGAGATATTTCACTCTGTCTTTCTATCTACTTGAAACTCTATACTGCTAACCCATCTGTGTGCACAAGACATGTTTAGAGGAACTTTAAACTTAGCAATTGCAAGGGTAAGTGAGACCCCTTAGGTGGCTTGTTTGATACAGGTCAGGCATGCAGATGAGGACTGCAGGCTTGTTCTAGCACTCCAGATCACTTTCTGGTGTCATTGCAGGATTCTGTATTCATTATTATTATTATTATTATTACTTGTAGTAGTAGTATTTCAAAGGTAATGCCAAATACTGGTCCTCACTGGCTGAAGAAGACAGCCTGCTTTTTGTTGTTCCTCTGTACCGAGCTGAGCCCAGTGACTCCTCTGTATAAGTTATGAGAGAATTAGGTTTACCATCTCATTTATGAAGACCCCCTACATGGAATCTTTGCTAATTCTTTCCTTTACTTTTGGTTCCTAGGTGCCCTGTCATGCTGGTTGTGGGTGACAATGCACCTGCAGAAGAAGGAGTGGTAAGTAAGACTTGTCACTTGAAGTTTTCTGTACTGTTTAAAACATTTAACTTTTTTATTCCACGGTCTTCAAATGTCTTTGACCCACAAAGTTATTATAAAATAATACTTACAATTTCCACAAATTATTAGGTCTTCTTCCAGTGAAAAGGCCAAAACAATTACAAGAATTACATCAAATAAACATTCACATTATGCTAAATAAAAAGGACCCAAACTTTGTGTATATAGTATGTACAATTCTTAGAAGCATGGCTGACTTTATCAGACTTTTTCAGCAAAGTCCATCTAAATTAAACAACTACTAGTTGAAGTGTTTTTTTTATATTGTTACATAGGGCAAACTGTCTTAACCCCACAGCAAGGTTAGTCAAATATTGGGGTAGATTATAAAATCTTCATTCACTTTCCTACTTTGTTGATCAGCCTCCAGAACAGTAGCTGTCTCAGCTGGTGCCCTGTATCCAACTCAAATTCGATGAGCCAAAAACAAAAATAAACAAACAGATAAAATAGAATTTCTCTGCTTAGACAACTATAGCAAGCAGTTTGCTAAAACTAGCAACTTGTTATAGTTATTACCACACAGTTTTGCCCCATTAGGTGCTTCAGCTGATCTGTAAATGCAGTATTAGCATTCTACTGCACTCCTGCACCACTTTCTCTGACAGCTTGCAACTGGGGCAGCAACCCCATTCACCCCTCTAGTTACGGTTCTGTCAGTCTCAAACCACTGGGCTTTACTGAATTGATCCTCAATGGATCAACCATTTATCATTCATGAGGTAACTGTTATTACTACAGTGGTTTATGAAAATTTGCAAAATTTGTTTATTTTTGTTAATAATTCAAAAACAAGTCCCATAGAATTAAAAAAAAACTGTTGAAATGTTTGTTTGAGCAAAGTTTATTCATTTAAGCCATTATCTTTGTATTTAAACATTTTGAGTAAGCAGTTCTATGAATGCATGCTCATCAGGCGGAGTAAAAAGCAATGGGGAAATGGGAAAACCTAGCTTATTTCCCAAACCAAATCAAACATTTTCATTTTCTTTAAATTTGTGTGAATTTGGAATTTATCTCTCAAGGATGGAAATGAAAATGACCTAATAATTCTCAGGGCCATTCTGCTTCTGTTTTTGATAAATGTGAATAGAATTTCAATTAATTTTAATTTCCTGAATTGACATTTTATCAGTGTGTGCCTGTGTACATTTAGGAAATTAATTATGTTTATTTAATATGTCTGCTTATGAAACCGTGCATGACATTCATATTTAACTGAACTGAAATTTACAAAAAGCAATCGCCATTTAAAATTGCTTGGTGTCAAATGGAGGATCATGTCATGATGGGTAAAACTGACAGTTATGCTTTATCCGTGCCTGTATAATTCTAGGGATATCCCATGTAATTTATAATATAGCTGTTAATGAAAATATGCATACTCTTTAATTTGCCTATATAAATATAGCAAGAAGTTCAGAAGTACTCTGCCTATAGAAACAAGTTCAAGTGTGCTTTGCCTAATGCTTATCACAATAATACGCTATATTACCTTATTCATTTTCAAAAATGACCACAGACCATGACTGGGGCAGATTTTTTTCATTATCAACAGAATATGTGTCTTATTCATGTTGACCATTATTTGAAGTTTTCAGGAGTCCTAAAGAAAATTGATTCCATCACCTGATATAGTCACACTGTATTCCAGATGGAGTTATATCACTTAATGGAATTCAGTACAGAGTTTAAAAGATTGACAAAACAGTGATAGTGAGAATTCACTGTGTTATGTCCAGCCCAACTATGTACACTCTATTAATCAAGCTGAGAGATCAGCACAATCTGTAAAGTATTTGATCAAGATTTCAGAAAAATAACAGTTGCAGTCCATGAATATAGGATTACAGTGTTAGAAGGAATTATGTATGTATGTTCAGCTACTTATGGGTTCTAGATTGTAAGGAAATATTCATTGGCTTCTTCACCTACTCCAGAAATCAAACTGAAACCTAAGTAAGACTTCAGCAAGACGCAGTCAGGTCAAATGTGCTGCTATAGCAACCATGTCATACCTGTTTATGATGTGAAGGAGAGAGGTGAGATGAAAATTCACCAGAACTCCATTGAGAATCAACCTGAAGCAGTTGCTCTGAAAAAATACGAGCAAACAGGATATTATGTTGTTCAGATTACATATGCCTAAGTACTGTGATACAGCATTAATTCACCCAAGACAATTGTGTGCTTTTTGAAGTATTTACAGTGATATCCACAGAGATGTTGACAGGATTATAACACTGTTTTTAACTGTCACCAGTGTCATCCATGCAAATAAGATCTTGAGTCCATCATCTTCTCCAGATAATGAAACTACAGAAGATAAATCTTCATCCATAAAGTGTTTGTTTGGAAGACCACTCAAGAAGCTATCTTAATAGTGTGACAGTTGATGAACTGAAGCATGGTCCTATCTTGACGTTTAGGAAATATTCTGTGATGCCTAGCTAATATGTTGCTAATCTGTTTATTATATAATGCAGCTAAATAAAGATCATATTTTTAAAGTTAATTCATATGAAAAAACTAGAAATCTGTTGTTTTTTTTAAATATGTGGTATTGTAATAATGTACTAAAAGAAACTGCATATACAAGTGATAATAATTTGGTTTGCAAAATATTTCTGAAGAAAATATTTTTCTTCTGTGTTAGCAGCTGTCTGTGTGGCACAAATGTTCCTATTAGGAGGGCTAAACTTCATTATATGAATATATAGTTATGTGTGTTTGTCTTAAGTTAATATGTTATGTGATTCTCTGGGGTATTTTTTTTTGATTGAGGTTTTTTATTAAAACAAGAAGTCTTGTAATATGTGATATAGGTTTCAATGTTGTTAATAAGAAAAAATGTATAAAGGAGTAACATGCCAAACATTAATAGCTGCATGTATCACAAAAGCTTAAGTCAGACATTTAAAAAGCTGCCATATATAACAGGTGGGAATAATGGCTTCATACCATAATGGTGACACTTTCCATATTGTCTTGGAATGTAATTGGTCTTACAGGTATAGACAAAAAGGAAAGAATACTTAATTATATTAAGAGATGCAGAGTGCAAATAGCACTGCTACAGGAAACACATTTAGAAGGAAATGGGCATGTGAATTTGATAAAGACAGGATTTCAGGACTGATATTCTGCAGAGTATGAGGGACAAAGGAAAATATTAGTGCTTATATTAATTGCTAGAGGAGATCCAGTAGTGATAGAAGAGGAAAAAGACAATAATGTATTTCTAGTAGTAAGGGGCTACTGACAAGGGATGATAATTACACTGGCATGTATTTATAGTTCATCTAAACTGCTATTTTGGAACTTAAAAAAATTGGGACAAATAATCAGCTTTCAGCAGGGAATATTAAAAGGTGAGGACTTGAATTTAATTTGCAATAATGAGGATGCATCTGGAGGGGTCTAGAAGGGAAAATATAGCAAAAGATGGTAGATTTCTGAAGTAATTTATGAAAATATTTAGTATGAAAGACATGACTTCAGTAGCAGAAACGTGAAGAGAATTTACATATTACTCCCCAAAGTAAAAGACTTGTTTGAAGTTATATTTCACAGGAACATGTCTGGTGAATTGAGAACTTTAATACACATCCAATAACTATTTCAGACCATATGCCAGTAATTACTAAGACAAAAATGCAGGACAATTTAATAAATTATCCAGAAGTTATTAGGAAAGATGGAAAGTACTCTAGAAATCATAGCTAGTGAGTGGGGTAAAATAAAACTGGAATTTAAAAATAGGGTAGAAATAAAAGAAAGAGATCTGGTTAGTAATTAGTAATAAGGATTATTTAGAGGGGCTGAAAAAGATTAAAGTATTACAAATTAAGGGAAATCTGACAGAACAAGAGGAGGTGCAACTGTGAGTGCTAACGATAAATTAAGGGAGTACCTGGATAATATGCATGAGTTTAGAAAGATTGAAGTTAAGCAATTGTTCTTTGACAATAACTCCAAGGCACAAACCCTCTAGCACAATGACTTAGCCAATAGAAAGTAGAAAGGATTGTTGTCAAACCTAGGGAGCCTATAACAAAAAAATAAATAAATAAATGACCAGTGAGCCTGTAGCAGTATTAGAGATATTTCAGAAATGTTATGAAAATTTGTGGATATATATATATAACGTATAGAAATCGGCACATCAATTAAAAACACAAATAGAAATATTTATTGAAGACTTAAATATTCAAGGTTAGAGGTAGAGGAGGCTTATCAACTAAAAGTTAAGATAGGAGGAGATGAGATAAAAATGTTGATGTATAACCAATCTATAAGAAAGTCAACAGGAATAGGTGATACTCTGGTGGGAGGGTGGAAGTTAGGAGGGAAGAAAGTGATAAAGATTTGGAAAGTTTTGTTTAACAGTATTTTAAAAGGAGAGCAGAGACGAATGTCCTGGAAAAAAAGCTGGGGTAGCTGCAATATCTAAAGATGGTAAAGGTTCATCCACCTTCAGATAATAGAACAATGATGATCCAGAGGGAAGCACACTGTAAGAAAATACCACTGTAACTAGTGGGTCTTGATGCAGAGAAAGTATTCAACAGGGTAAGCCTGGATTTTATGAGTAGGACAATTGGACATACTTGTAATTCCTGATACAATAATAAAGTTAATTAGAATATTTGAGGAATCTGATACAAAAATTAAAGTGGGAGAATTCCTCTCTGGTAAGTTGTGTCTGAACGGAGGAACCAGACAGGGGAGTTTTCTTTTCCCTTTGTTGTTTGTGTTTTATTTAGAACCACTGACAAAGAAAATAAGGGACCAGAAATTCATGGATATAATTGGTATGACATTCAAGAAAAATTGGCTTTATTTGCAGATGATATTATTTTGTACCTGATGGAACCAGAAAAGGACATGTCAGTGTTGTGGAATGTTCTGAGACATTTCCATTTTTTTCAGGATATAAAATTAATGAAGATAAAACAAAGGCTACAGCTATAAAGTATGTAGTCAGATATGAATTGGTCCAGCAGTGCCCATATTTATTGGGACATGCTAAAATGAGATATTTAGGATTATGGATTAAAAAGGATTCAGTTATGGCAGTTAAGGATATGTGGGAAGATATTAAACAAAAGATAATACAAAAACAGAAACTGGATGCTTTTGCCTATGGCTATAGATAGCAGGATACAAGCATTAAAATGTTTTTAGTCCCTTTAGTTTTATACATAGGTCAGGCATATTTTTATCAACCAGAGGATAAGTTGTGGACAGTAATTAATAAAGAGGTGAAGGCTTTTATTTGGAAGGGGAAGAGGGCAAGAGTCAAGTGGACTAAGTTGATCCTCCTAACAGGACAATAAGGTTTATGATTACCTGATTTGAAGGGATATTTTAGAGCTACTCAGTTAAGGCTCTTATACATAACAGAAGCAGAAAGGTACAATCCAAAGTGGAAAGAAATGATGATGAAGTGGGGGGATTCAAGAAATAAGGAAAGAATGAGATATTTGATGTAGATCCTTAATGAGAATAACAATAGTCATACAGAATATTATTTTCATAAAGCAGCAGAAAGTATACTAAGAAATAAGCCAACATGGGAATGGAGAAAAGAGAATCTGCCGATAGGGGTGACTGTAATTAAGGATACACAAAATAGATAATATGGGGCAGGAATTTACCAGAAGAAGCTGGCAAAGAAACCAAGGTATCGGGAACAAATAACTGGATAAAGAAATGTAATAGAATAGAAAGTGGCCAAAAAGACATTTGGATTGCAGGATAGTGATTGCCTTCCCAAGGGATTTATATCAGAGTGTAGACAAAGAGAAAGGGATAGGAGGAAGCCTTAATTAAAGACCTGCACTGGTTGAGTTTTTAACTGAATCTCAAGCAGAAGCTGCTGTTAAAAAGGGATAATAGTAAGGCATATAAAGTATTGTATGATAACTATAGGAATCAATCAGAATAGGTCAGAAAAGAATGGGAAGAGAGATTAGATATGGAATTCACAAAGAAACAGTGGGAGGACATATGTATGGCTCCCAAATATGCAACAAAGTCTAGAAGAGTTAAGATTTATGCTTGGAAGTGTTTGCATAGATACTTTCATACCCCAAGCAGACTCCAGTTTTTCCCTAGGTAAATGGGAAATATTGGAGGTGTGATGGGGAACAAAGTGGTAACTGGGAACATGTCCTTTGGGAGTGTAATGAGTTGGCAGACTAAAAATTCTCAACAGAATACTCTGTCAGTAATACCGGGTGAGGAAATGAATGTAACTATGGAAATGTGTTTGTGAACTGGGATACAGGATCTGAATTGTCTAGACGTAGTAAAGCCTTGTTAAGTTTAAGCTCTTTCATCCCTTTATTTTATACTAGAACTTCTTCAGAGTTAAAATAAAAGGGCAAAAGTGGTTAGTTTGTGATTCCTAGCGTTGGACAGCCTTTCTTCACTGGCTTTTGTGGAATTGTTTGGAGTTTAGTTGTTTTTTTTTTAATTCTATGCTGTCTTGGTTAGCCTTGTTAAATTTAATTCTGGACTGGTGGCTGCCAGAAAAAGCAATTACCAAAAAAAGGAAATGAAAATCTAAACCAACTATACTTGAAGTAGTGAATTTTGTAACAGAGATAAAAGAACAGAAAGTGGGATGTTTAGAAAAGGGTAGGAGTAACTTAACAGAAAAAAAACTTCTGGGAACAATACATGCAGAAAAATGTTTTGGGGGAGGAATGAGATTTAAGAGATGGCAGACACTGAATAATTTATGTAATGATGCCTAGATTATAAGATATATAACAATAGTTGTAATGTATAGTGTTTGCAAATGTGAATTTGTTAATATGGTTTGAATACTTTTATATTAATTTAAGTTTGCATGTGTCACAAGTTTTAATTAAGTAAAGGTGTTAGGAAATGAATATACATTTCTTGTGAAAAATGGGAGATAATGTACAGATGTGTTTCTTCATAACTTAAAAGAAAAAAACTAAAACAAAATGGTCTTGTCTGTCAAATCAGAAATAAACCACAAATGCTGAAAGTAATAATCTAGTAGGACAGAAACTTGTGGAATCCCTACAGAGATTATAAAGTGCTCCTTTAAGTTTGGAGTACCAGTATAAGGTCCATGTGGTACGGTGTCCTGTTTATTATGATATAATCAAGAAAGTAAAATCTGGTGGAGTTAGTAGCAGAGGGCATCCTAATGCTTGAATGTCATTCTTTCAAATTTTGAATATAGATATTCCACAGGAAGTAGCAATATGCTGGCTGATTCTTTTTTATGACTTAAGTGTTTGTTGCAGAGACTCAAAATGCACCTTTAGCTTTATGTTGTTGTCAAGAGGGCTCTTCTAAAACTTCAGTTGAGTGAAAGAGTTACAGGAGCCATTTCTTTTTTATTATTTTTTATTAGTTTTCAGGTTTATATTTGCTATGAAGTCTTACACTGTCTATCCGCCTCCATAATACACGTTAAAAACATTTAGTACATTTGTTGTGACTGGCACCAATCTTGTCTTTCTGACAGTCACTCAACTACTTAATTAACTCTAGTTATCCAGCCCTCTTTGTTGCTTACAACACCTGCCTGACCTTTTCTGCAGGTTTTAGTTTTACTTAAACTTTACTACTGTATAGTTACATCCTCTTGAGGGTCCTAGAATTCGTAAACATTTGAATTACTAAACCAGTATCAGTTACATGTTTTCCACACCTTTTCAATTTGAAGACATTAGAAAGAACTGTAATTATGCTGTATAATGTACACACTCTTGTTCATAACAGTATGGGATCACTGTTAGTGTTATAACAATATATAGATGTGTACCAAGAATTACCTTTCCATTTCAGCTTTGTATATCATAGTTTAAATACTCTTCTGTGTGACTTTCAGGTGGAGTGCAATTCCAAGTTGGATCCAACAAATACCACCTTCCTGAAGGTAAGAACTTTTACCAGAATGCTTCTTGTTGTTTAAATGTCTTTTAACAATTGAAGAAAATGTCCATAATGTAAATTGATTGATAGACCATGTGATTGTGTTGTATTCCTTATGTTGCAGTGGTACATATGAGGTCTCCACAAAAATGTAAAATGCCTTCTAACCCACTTCATTTCGTATCTACATGACTGTAATGTGTAAAAAAATGAATGTGTGCTTCCAAGTATATCTATCAACACTAGTATGTATGCAGAAAATGTATTTATTGTCTCTCCCAACTGTCAAGCTCTTTTCTAAATATTCTAAATAATTTACTTGGTTACTGGCTGGTTGCCAGTATGGCCAATAGCCATAAGAGTTATGCTGAAATTACCCATTACCAGTGATAGTTTGGATATTTTTTGTTTATGTTTTGCACTGCCCACATTCCAGCGCCCATGTTCTGCATACAGTGACAGCATTGCTGCAGATTCTGCAACCTGTACAGCAGGCTTTCTGGCACAATATCAACAATTTAACTAAACTAGGCAAACAAAAATGGCTTCCAAATCCTTGTGATACTACTACCAACATTGCATGTTCTTTTAATAAGTAGTCTTTGGAAACTTCTGTCTTTATAGTGTAACAATACTCTTTGTTCAGCAAAATAGAGACCACTACTCAGAATAGCGTGTATGACTTTCACACAGTCTCAGCCAAATTAAGAACCTGAAAAAATTAGCCCCTGACGACACACGATCCTGACTGCCTAGGTATAGCTGCAGCTATGGTCTTGATCCTCATAAACCGATCTGTCAAGGAGCACTATGTATTTATTCTGTGGAAATAGTCAAATATAATTCCTTGTCATCCAGCGGGCACATCTAAATTGTAGGCTTGTAGCAGCACTGCCACTGTTCTCTAAAATCCTAGAAAAATCCATACACAAGCAACTTTTAATTTACTTAATGAAAAGCAGCTTACTGTCTTATGCATATCCAGCACATTTTTAGACCTGTCATAGTACTAAAACAGCCCTGCTCACATTCCTGGTTCATAGTAATACATGGTTAATTAAAGCATTTGTCATAACAATATTTGTAGACATACAAAGCTTTTGACAATTTAACACACCGTCTGCTGCTCTTTACAACTAAATTAATTAAACTTCAGTAAGAAGGCTACCTTGTGGCTCATAAGCTACCGCAGTCAAAATATCTTAATAAATGATATCATTTGATACTTTTGATACCATTCCCCACTCAGGAATTATTGATAGACTCACCAAACTAGGCAGCAACCCCTATATCACTAGCTGGGTTCCAAATTGGCTCACAGATAGAACCCGCAGTGTGGAAGTAGCAGACTCCAAGTCAGACTGCCGACCAGTCACGAGTGGAGTCCCACAGGGATCGGTCCTGGGTCCTCTCCTGTTTGGCATCTACTTCTCAGAAGTCCAGGCCAACATCAAGGGACTCTGGTTGACCAGGTTTGCTGATGATTGCAAGCTGGCAGTCATTATTAACTCCCTAAGTGATGTAGACATCCTACAGAAAGGCCTCACTGAGACCAACAACTGGTGTCAAAACCATGGCCTTAAGCTTAATGCCAAAAAATGCGTCCCCTTTCCCTTTGGGAAAAACTCAGTTCCCACTAATTAGCACATTGATGGTAGCCCACTGAACACTGAAGGTGTCATAAGAGATCTGGGGACACAGGTTGACAGCAACCTCTCCTTTGACCACCACATTGCCACTCTGGTCAGACAGTCCTTCTATGTGGCACATCTCATTACCAAGGGTTTTGCATCCAGGAAGAAAGAGGTTATCATCTTTCTCTACTCTTCCCTCATTAAACCAATCATCGAGTATAATTCCCCATTTGGCATGTACCTCACTAAACAACTGCAACATCTGGAAAGGCCACAAAAGTACCACATGAAGAGGATCCTAGGCCTTAAATACATGCCCTACATGGACAGACTCAAAAAAACTCCAGCTTTTCTCTGTCTCATATCGCCTATTAAGAGGCGATCTCTGTTTGACTTACAAAGCCTTGTCTGACCCAGCCCTGTTAGAAATGTTACATCTAATGAAATCCCAATCCCTCCGCACCACATGCTCCAGGGACCTCAATCTCATTACTACAATCAACAGAACATGCTGGTTCATAACCAAGAGACTGCCCATGGTCTGGAATAGACTTCCCATACATGTCAAGCAAAGCACCTCACTGGCCTTTTTCAAGAGAAATCTTGATGAGTGGATGGGAAATAGAAAGTTCACCCCGGGGATCACTGCTGTGGCTGTACTTGATAGAGGCACTGAGAACTAATGGCAACATGATGCCAGGGCACTTCTATGGGCTAGGCTTGTAAAGGCTCCAGGGCCATTGGCCTAGTACACACCTATGAACCTATATGTATAAGGTTCATCTATAGCCACTGTGTTACAATATGCAGATATCTCTACATTAATATGTAATGTTACCATAATAGACCAACTCTTGAAACTACACAGCAAGCTTTCACTTTGCTCAAATGATAGTTAATTCAATTCTAAAGTATTACTAAATTCTAATAAAACAAAGCTGTTGTTATTCACAAATACCCTCACAATACAACATACAGTGGACGTTTCCATAAAATCCCTCAGCAACATAAACATATATCAAAACAGTAGAACATACTAAGCTACTGGAATTATCTTAGATAGAAATCTTCTGCTTGATAAGCATGTAGAGTATGTGATAAGTAAATCCAACCAGAAATTTGGCTTGCTGTATAAATATATATGTTCGATCCCACATCATGCTGTGCCAGCCATAGCACAAACACTGCTACAACTGTCCCTACTATATGCCTGAGTCATGATAAGAATATTGAGATGTAAAATAAATAAAATAATAAAACTTGTCTACAATGTCCTTTACATATCATATAAATACTCAGTCCTGTCAAACATCATACAAATATACACTCCAGCAAAATCACTTTGATCACATAATAGAAGTCAAATTCATTTATCCATCTAGTCATCCATTCCTCCAGCCTCATCACCCTTTTCCATTTTTGCTCATGGGGTTCGAGCATCACATCAACAGTAACCATCATCTACAGCTAGCATTCACACTGCTGGGTGGCTAACTATGCAGCAGTTGCTCTTACACACACACACACCCACACACACACACACACACACACACACACATGCACACGTGTGCGCACACATGCATGCACAGTCATACCTGTGGCTAATTTAGACTGCATTTCTTTGGTATGCAGGAGAAAAACCCACACAAATACAGGTAGGACAGGCAGACCCCACACAGATGGCACCCAAGTCGGGAATTAAACTGGATAACCTCTTGCTGTTAAGTGACAATGCTACCCATTATGCTACCCCCAATGCTAAAAAATAGAGCACACAACAGGCATGGGGATTCACTGTGCTCCCCACTATAGTCATCAAATGAAGCATCATACGCCCTAACATTAAAAATGAGTCTGCTACAACAAACTCCATAACTAAACTTAAAACGGTGTCCCTAGATAAAATCTTTTACACTTACATTTGCAGCATACATTATAAAATGATGCCTACAGTCTGCTTTCCCCTTTAAAATAATACTTAACCTGTTTTTCCAGATGTGGTAAATACAGCAGTTTGTTTAATATAATTACCAGTACTGCAGCTTTTACCTTCACATGTACCCTCATTGTTCATTCCTTTGTAAACATCTTTTAAACAATGACTGTTATTAAACCACTCCCTTAGGATTTTTCCTCAACTTTATATAAACTGTGGGCAATTTGTTCCCTAGGTAGGTTATCCTTTGGGTAAATGAGTCTAGCCCTCCAATATGTTTATGTTACAGTGCATGTTGAGAACTTTGAGGTGAGAGCTCCTAATGTTACCAGTGTTTCTGAGGTGGAGATTCTAGTTCAACAGGGCCTTTCATAGCCTAGAGGATTTGTCAGGGATCTTCACTTAAGAATCATTGTAAGAAAGAAAATGTGAGTAGGTTTTAATCTGTCTGGGTAACTAAAGGATCTCAGTCTTTGTCTTTTTTTGAAAATGTTGCAGTCTGTTCTAGACTAGTAGCGTGCATGTATCAAGCAGAGTGAGATAAATGTTTACTCAAAATATCTAAGATTTCATAGCAAAAAAGCAAGGTAAGATATTGTTCATTTGTTTCTGCCTTTGATGGGGAATAGATTAACTAAGAGCCAATCAGTGCTTTGTTTGTGATTAACTGAACATGGAGGATTATGACCGGGTCTCTGATCATAGACAGGATGTTATGTGCTTGTGACATGGATGTTAAAAAATTCATCTCAAGAGAAATAAGAAAGGTGGTTAATAAGTCTGTTTATTGATTTTGGAGCGTAATCTATTTGCAGCATACACTACAAAGTTATTATTTCAGGGGAAGTCCCTTTGACTGAGGTAAAATTGTTGGGAGGATGGCCTTGTCCTATAATCATGCAGTCAGAGCAATAAGCCAGTCCCTTTGGACAGATGTTACAAAAACATGCGCTTCAGGGCAGGAATATAACCACTGACCTTGGTTGTTTGACCAGCCTCACCCCATAGCAAAGGTCTCATGCTAGAACTCCCAACAAATTTGAAAACATAATGCCACCAGATACTTAGGTCTGGTAGTAGGGAAGTATGTCTATTAAAGGCAGGGAAGGACTTGACCTTAGTGAAACAGTATGTGATATAAATGGGATCAATGGCTGGGTGGTAAGAAGATTTCCTTTAGGACAAAAAAAATAAATAAATAAGCAAGACTGTTAAAATTTACACTGATGCAGTGCAGTGAAACTACCAGGCACCATAACGGTGGTTTTGTGGCCAGAAATGGTTGCATTTGGTCACTGTTGATAGCAGGAAGTTGTAGGGCAACACTGAAGCCACATCTAAAGAAATATTTAGTAGTCATAACCATCATCAGACTTTCACTGTCCCTATTTTGAACCTTTTTTGATGGGCTTAGAATCACTATTTATGCCAGGCCACTGTCTTCTCCCTGCACTTCATAATTAGCTAACTTGGAGAAGATGTGAGGTATCTGCAAACTTCAGAATGCAGGCAGATCCAACATTTGTTTCCTTAAACTCAACAGCCTAGTTTATATGCATGTGTGCCCCCTAAATACTTTGCAGTTGTTGATCTATGCTGCTACATGCTAAAATACCCTGCAGTGTCCCATAATGAGCACCCTTAGACCTTTACTATTTTACTGCATGCTGCCCACAGCTAGCATATATCATTCAAAGGGTGTAGCTTCAACAAAAGAAAGCAGATCCCTGCCTGAAGATGAACTTGTCTATGCTCTCCTTCCTCCCCTACTCCAGCTGACTATCTGATTCCTCTTACTTAAATTCAGATCAGTGCCTGAGAACAGAGTGGCCATGTCATCAACATGTAGAAGTATGGCATTTGGAAGAGTCACTGCTATGAGTTAGTGAAAATGTTCAAAAGCACAAAGTTCTGGCAGAGTTCAAAAGGTTTGGGACTATAAGGCAAAGTTAAGATGACCAAATTCATATTTTGTGTCAAATGCAGATGATACAGCATTATTAAAAATATGTGAAGCATCTCTTGACCAGATGGGAGCTATACCCAGAATAATCTCAGACTTACAATTAGGTATTGGGAGTTGTTGGTTCCAGCATTCTAACCGCATACTTAATTCTGTAGATAGAATGTGAGCATCATTGTGCAATTCTGTTAACTAGAGAAGTGAAGGAGGTATTTGGAAATAGACTTTTAATGCCAACTCTAAAGTTAGTTATCAGTTGCATTATGCATTTTCTGCTTGCAATGATTGAAGATTGCTGAAAACAAAATCTGCACATTCATGACCAGTGCAGAGAAGAGACATCACTGCCTCTTTCTTAGCCGTGCAGAGTGGTTCCCATTAACCTTGTAGCTATGATACTTACTGGTAGCCTGCTATTAAAACTAGTTCATTAGGATCACAGCAGGTGACTAGGTGGAATTCTGAATATTAAATCAAGTCCAAGAACAGTAAGGTTTATGTGACTTTAAATTACTTGGTAATTCCACACTGACTAAAGTACACGTCCAAGGCCATTTTCATTCTAGCTAAAAGGTATAAAAAAGCTGCCTTTTCCAGTACAGTTTGGGAATTTCCCAGCAAAGACTCATTTTTTAGACATATAAAAGCACTACTGCACTCTGACAGAGTAAATATGTTCTGATGCTATTACTTAAATGTGAAGATTCCAACTATCAAACAGGTTTGTGGATGGATAGGGATATTGGGGGACTTGCACTGAATATAACAATACTAAGAATTTTTGTATTTTTTTCTTTGTGTTTGTACTGCATTGCAAACCTAATATTCTATACATATATCTTGTTTTTTTCTTCTTATTTTGTTTGGTTTTTCATTTTTATAGTGGTCCAATTTCTGAAAATAATAATTCCTTTCACGTGGGAAGCCCTATTTAATACAAATAATGACTGAAGTATGCACAACTGCAGAACAGCAGGGAAAGGTTTAAGCATGGTTTGTTGTGTTTCGCAGAGTACAGAGAACACAGGGGCTTGCTGTGGGAGCATTGTGTTGTGGGAAAGTGGAATAGGTTAGCAGGATTTTTCTGTCATGTGTATGTTTTTGGTGTTTAATAAGTCATTATCTTGTAAAGGACAATGAAATAAAAAAGCCCAGCTTCAGAAACAGACCTTGTAGTAAGTCTATCCTTAAAACTGAAGACATAGAAATGCACGTTTATTTTTCTGTAAAGTTAAATAATAATTTTATGTTCTGCAACTGTACATTATTTACTGATTTGTTATGTCATACAGATGGCTGATTCTGGTGGACTCCCACAAGTTACACAGGTAAGTTTATCCTTTCAAACCCCAAGTTACACAGGTAAGCTTCCTTTCAAACTATTTCATTATCTCTATCAACAGGCCTTAGGTTTCTTAGAAAATGTGTTTTATTCTTCAGTCAGTCTTTTTATCTATACAGAAGAAATGGCCTTGCCATGCTGCTAGCTTTTTTTCACCCTCGTCACAGTATAATTTTGATCTGGATTTACAGACCTCCTTGTAATGATGGCATTGCTTTTTGTTTGTCAGCCATAGTGTGAAGATCTCATGTCTTAATATTCAGAGCTCTGTTTCCCAAAAAACTCTGTCCAAAGAAGCTTTTTGCTTTGAAGTCCATCTGAAATCTATAGCTAGTACAATACCCATCTGCCTCTTCCATTCATCTTTCCTTTTTTACCATATAGACCATCCTTGTTCAAATGTCTAGGTGGTAGAGGCATTGTATAGCCCTTTTGGTGCAAAATTCATGGTATTTGCCACACTTTCTTTTATTTCTAACAGACCTTTATTGAATTATCACTTGTGACATAGTACAGTATTTGCCACCCTTTCAATGCAGCAAGCCTTTTTACCTTTCACAACTAAATACTAATGCCCCCATTAAAATCCATGGTGCCTCCCATATCACTGCCATCTCTTGCTTTTTAAAATCTGTTTTTTCACAAATTTACAGCAGTAAATTTGTCAGCTTTATTTACCTATCCTCTACAGTAAACATATTCATTTTTATGTGTATTTTTTTTTCCATAGTTCTAGCCTTCCAGACCCTGTAGCATCTTATATGATTCTATATACCTGTACCCTTATGCAGTCTTCTTTTAAATTGTTTAAAATGGTGCTGTAAGGCCTAGTGAGTGAAATAGAACTGAATTCAGTTTTAATAACCACAGCAAATGTTGATAGCCTACTCACTTTTATGAAAGTATGGAGACAGACACACTTGTCACCTGCCTTTGGCCACCTATTAACCAAGCTATCCCCTTTATTTGTCCCAAATGGTTTACAGCACACCCACTTTGCTGCACTTTGTTCTATCCTATGGAAGTCCATACTGTTCATTTAACACGCATGCTCTGGAGTTATAGCTTGAACATCAAGCACTTCATCAAGCACTTTGAATGCATGAGGAGGCAGGGATTATTAGTTTACCTAAAGTGGTGAGTGTTGTGAACTACTATTACAGATTTAAGTGAAGAGAAGAGAACTATTTTGTTTTGTACTACACCTTTTATTTATGTATTAATGCAGACATCCCTGAAAAGTTATAATTTAAAATATAGCAAGTAAACAACCTCCGAAAGATGAAGCAAATGATGGTAATTTATATATGTAAATATCAAGAAAATTGCACTACACTAATAAAATAAGATAGAAAGTCACATACTTCAAAATATCAATGTACAAGTACAGCTGAAGAAAGCACGTTGATCCAAAAGGAGCAAAACACAAAACAGTAACCTTCCACAAAACTCATATTTTTATTCAGCGGGCAAGCCCCCCACACCCCCCTGCTAATTTTATATACAAAGTCTGAGATCACTGTGCAGTGGAGAAAGGGTAAATTCCCCTATCCCCACTTTTCTAAATCTTGCACAAACTTGACTCCAGCAGAAGCTATCAAATGAGTTCCAGTGACATCTGCCAGAAGATAAAATGTTCAGTATATTACAAATATTTGATTATAAGGATGATAGAGGTGGTGAAGGTGAATGAGTTTAAGTACTTGGGATCAACAGTTCAGAGTAATGGTGAGTGTGGAAGAGAGGTGAAGAAGAGAGTACAGGCAGGATGGAGTGGGTGGAGAAGAGTGTCAGGAGCGATTTGTGACAGACGAGTACCAGTAAGAGTGAAAGGGAAGGTCTACAAGAGGGTAGTAAGACCAGCTATGTTATATGGGTTGGAGACAGTGGCATTGACAAAAAGGCAGGAGTCAGAGCTTGACGTGGCAGAGTTGAAGATGTTAAGATTTGCACTGGGTGTGACGAGGATGGACAGGATTAGGAATAAGTATATTAGAGGGTCAGCCCAGGTTGGAAGGTTTGGAGACAAAGCCAGAGAGGCAAGATTACGTTGGTTTGGACATGTGCTGAGGAGGGATGCAGAGTATATTGGGAAAAAGATGCTAAGGGTGAAGCTGCCAAGTAACAGGAAAAGAGGAAGGCCTAAGATAAAGTTTATGGATGTGGTGAGAGAGGACATGCAGGCGGTTGGTGTGACAGAGCAAGATGCAGAGGACAGGAAGAAATGGAAACAGTTGATCTGCTGTGGCGACCCCTAACGGGAGCAGCCAAAAGAAGAAGAAGAAGAAGAAGATATATAAACATGGGTTCTGTTGGTTTGATCAACATGGAATTTGATCAATATCTGTTTAATCAACCAAATTTGGTTGATTATACAGATAGTTGACAAGTGTGTGAGATCAACAATCCCTGGGTAGGGGAATATTCCCTTTCCCTTGGGATCATGCAAAATCAGAGTTAGTATATGTAAATAATGCAAGATGGGGGCACAATCCCCCCCCCCCCACACACACACACAGAATGGCAATGCAGAGGGCTTGCCCCCTGCAAAAAACAGTGTTTTAAATTTGCATGCACAAAGCTTCTTCCCCAGCGCATGTGTGCTAGGAAGTCGGGGGGGGGGTCAGTTTCCAACACAGAATGGTTTACCTTCAGGATGTTGACATGGTTTTTAGTTGACCAACTGAAGGTAAATTGTGTGTCTATGTATATATATATATATATATATATATATATATATATATATATATATATATATATATATATATATATATATACATATAAATGTTACAACTTTCTTTTTTTGTTTTCCAATGAACAACAAAAAAGCACATTTGCAATATTTATACTGTGAAGACTTTTAGAGAAAGGTGAAGGCTGCCAGCCTAACCAGATAGAATTTTGCAGATAATTCTGTCATTTGTAAATATAAATGTAAACTACAGGCTTGTTGTCTTAAATGTAAAGAAATACTGTTACATGTGGAACTGGAAATAAATGTGACAACAGTGCACTCTACTGACCAAAGTAAAGCATGTGGTGACCCTTTGAAGTAGACAGTGGTGCCGAAAAGTCTAGATGAAGACATTATTTCTATTGTTTTAACCAAGAGTTAAATTGCTAGATTTAAACATGCAAATGTATTTTTATGGCTTTGTTTCCTGACCAGCTGCAAGATAACAAAAGGGAGATGTTAAGAATGTAAATGCAGTTAATGTGTAGCCTGGGAACTCCAGGAAAGTGAAAAAAATGATGTAATGCTTATCAGAACTGCAATTTCAATTTAAACAGAGAGAACCAGAGATTATTAAGCATTTTTGTCTTAGTCATCCAACTCACAGTACTGCCTGTTGTGTTATGGAAGTTATCGTAGACTTGTGTTTTCTTTTAGGAATAGCTAGAAATAGAAAGTTTAGACCAAGTGTTTTTCTGTGACATCAGAACTGTACTACTGAATTATTTAAGTATTTCTTTGTGATCTCTGAACTGTTGACTAGCACTGACTGTGTAGTAGAATGTATTGTCTTGTGGTTTTAATTATTTGTTATTAAATATTTTAAAACATTTTAACTGTGGCTGGTTTGTGTAGAGATAAGTTAAGCTCTAAGAGTACATTGCATGTATATAAGGATCCTGTACCAAGTCACTCTAATAAGCCTTGAGACTGTTTAGTCATACTACCAATTGGATAATAATATTGCACAGTAATAATTAGACACTCTTTTAAGGGCTTTTGAGTAGCTGACAATTATTAGCTGGGTGGTGGCAGGGTACTACCATATAGTCTGGAAAAGGGGGCACAGCTGGAGAATCTGTGCCAGCCTTCCCCAGGAGTGTCTGTGTGGTTGTATAAACTTATCTCAAAGTGTGTGTGTGTCAGCTACTTAGGAAGGGACACAAAGCACTGGTTGGACAGAGAGGGTACTGGAGATTTTAGCTTGCCCAGCTGGTTGAGATCTGGACCCTGTAGCTGTGCCAGTGGGGAGTCTTACTGGGGAACTGGAGAGCAAGGGAGCAACCAGCCCCGGACTGACTGTGATCTCTGTGTGCTCTTAAGGGAAATTGCACTTTACTGTGTGTATTTGTTATCCTTTCCTCATATATGAGATGCCCTCTCTGGTGTTAGTGGTGAGTATTGAGACTCCTTGATTGCTGGGCCAGGGCACGGGAATCACATATACAATAAAATGTAATACAGTCTTCCGGTGATTAATCGTCTTTCTTGTCATTCAGTCTCATTGTAATAACATGTATTTCACTTTGACAAATAACAATGGCTAAATTTATAAAATTAATAAAGTTCTGAACAAGTTCATGTTTGCATTTCCTAGTTATTATCTTTTTTTTTTTGCAATAGCAGGTAAGGTTCATAAAATAGAACATTGCTCCTTGCAAATACAAGCTGAAATTACGGCATTAGTGATCCAGAAAGACTGATCAACTTCACAATTATTGATCCATATGGCTTTCAAAATGTTCTGAAAATCTTTCCACTATTTCCTAAATTTTTTCACAAATAAACAATATGTGATGCCAATCTGCCTTTATATATATTTTACATCTCCAGCACATGGGCTTATTAGATTTATTAAGAGAAGATGTCTTGTAGTGATTAATAAAAATTCTGTTTAAGTATTTCCAAGTAAAGATTCTTCAGATATTATACAAGTAAGTAGATCTTCTTGAACTTAAAATTGAATTTCTACAATTATCATTATCGACGTTCTTAAGATTGTATCGATCAGTATAATTCTAGAATTTACCGTTAAATGGAATATCTAAACATGAAGTTATATCTGATGTTGTAAATCTTTAGTCATTCATTACAAATAGGACCTCAGTTCCATCCTCGGAATGAATACAGCCATTTCCAAGCTCATGCCAGCCAAAACTCTCAGTTAAGACCTACCTATAATGCTCCTCTCCTAGTTACTCCAGATCTCATTTGCCACATTCCTAGTCAGACGTGCTAGCCATCTCTCTCAAAGCTAAGTAGAAAATTGCTATTTTTTAAGACAGTTTTTCTTCAAAATTGTTTACTTTTTATTCAAGTTAGCCTTTTCTCATTGTCGCCTATAATCTAGTTCTATTCCCTACCCTTTTCCTTAGTAATTTAAATTTTACCTTTTCTGGTACTGTCCCTCTCTTCTGCCTTTGACTGGCCCTTCCTTACCACTTGTGGTATTTTTTAAATACCATCTCTGGTTTTCTGTCCCTTATTTTGTTTTTTTCTATGGGATAGCCTTCTTGCCTTATTATGTCAGACATAGCTAAGTTTAGTGTGACAAGTGTGGACGGAAGATGCCTAACTCGGATACAAATGCTCATTGTGTTTACTGTTTGGACGTGGATCATATTAAAGCTCACTGTGACATTTGTGCTAGTTTTAGTAATTGTACACAAGCAGAACGTAAAAATAAACTTATCTTAAAAGGTTTACTTAAGACATCCTTTTTCGTAGGCTCTATCTGGGTCAGAGGTCTCACCCCCTCCAAAGACCAAAAAACATAAGAAAAAACAGATTACTCAAGACACGTTTTTCGGGGCTCTATCTGGGTTGGAGGTCTCACCCCTTCCAAAGACCAAAAAAACATAAGGAAAAACTGATTACTCAAGACACCTTTTTCAGAGGTTGTATCAAGGTCGGTGGTCTTACCCCCTCCAAAGACCAAACAACATAAGGACAAACAGAGGTCACTCAGTTCCTGCATCTCCACCAGTTACGGAACAGAGTCGGCTCCATGCTTTGCCGCCACCCTTGGCGCACACCTCCTCAGCACCAGGCTCTGTGTCTTCTCCTTCGGTGCCATCCATGATATTCACCCGTATTTCGGTTCCAACCTCGGCACCACTGACTTTGATTCACCGGAGGAATCTATCACCGAATACACTGATTGTGATGAGGGGGAAGGGTCCCCACGGTCTCCCTCAGATGACATCTCATTCGGAGACATTCTCAAAATCCTCAAGCAGCGGGGAGACCAGAAGTCCTATAACCCTTTTTCTGAGGAATCTGTGTTCCTGCAGGCCTTCCGTGCCTGGCTATCTACTTCCTGGGTGACTCCACCAGCAGATGACTTTGTTAAACTCATTGCACAGTGTGCCTAGAAGGCCCCAGACAATGTAGAACCTGTCCCTCAGAGGCCAGACAAAAATTTTATTTACACCTGAAGACCAGCCCCACTGGTCCTAGCAGTTGACAATTGATTCTATGGTCGTGGCGGCGGCCACCAAGAGGGAACTGGCAGAAGACAGTTCCACTGTCCATCCTCCTAACAGAGTCCTGAACCATGGAGAGACTAGAGAAATGGACCTATGCTTCAGTGACATTCGCCATTCAATCGCTGAACTATCTGGCATACTTTACTTGCCTCCAAAGAGACCCAATTTCTGAAATGTCTTCCCCTTTAGTGGGGTGCTGCCTGATGAGGTGTGTGATATGTCGCCTCGCAGCTAGCTATCCTTGAATCCATCTCAAACTCCTCAATGGGTTTAATATCTCACTCCACCAAGGGGACAGTTAGAGCTGCCGCATCAGGCGTTGTCATGAAACGTAATGCTTGGATGTGGTTGTGTGACTTCGCAGACCCCTTTAAATCTTCCTTTGTCAATGCACCTGTCAACAAATCTGCATTTTTGTACCCAAAGTACGAGATCTTCTTACACGTAGTGAGAAAGATGGAAAGACCTTGTCTTCTGTGGACATATGCCTGTCCAAACCCCCAGAGGACTTACTCCAGGAACCAGAAGGGAGGAAAAAATGTAGTTCAAGAAATCCCAAGGACCTTTTTCATGGCACTCGTGGTGAACAATCCCCCCAGGGCAGAGGGGGCAACTCATATGGAAGACGTCCTTTTTGGGGTAGAGGGAGACCACGTAACCAGGGTGCTAGAGATTCTTTCTCTGGCAGACCCTACGAGCACTCCTGAGCAGTGGCCCAATTGCTTTCCTCTGGAAACAGTTAGGGATAGTTTTTCTCTGCATCTACCAGCCTGGCATCTTATTACTACTGATGTGTGGGTGCAGAGAATAATATCCAGAGGTTACCAAATACCATTCTATTTAACTTCCAGACCCGTCAAACGAATCCCTGATATACCACCCAGTCAGAGGGAATTAGCAGCCTTAGGAATAGAAAAGCTGCTAAGGAAAAGAGTCATCCAACCAGTACCACCAGACCAGATGGGATCCAGGTTTTACTCGAGGTTCTTTTAGTGCCAAAAAAGACAGGGTACTGGAAACCAATCCTGGATCTCAGCCTATTGAACAAATTTATCAAATCTCAAAAATTCCAGATGGTCATGATACAGTCCATTCTTCCCTTCCTAGGGAGGGATAACTGGATGTGCTCTATAGACCTCCAGGATGCGTACTACCACATAAAGATGGATCACTGCTACCGGAGGTTTCTCCGCTCCTGGCTGGGAGCCAATCACTACCAGTTCAGGGCACTTCCATTCGGTCTCTTGACAGCCCCTCAAGTGTTCACCAAATGCATGGCAGTTGTGGTAGCTCATCTTTGACTACAAGGATTTCAGGTGTTTCCCTATCTAGACGATTGGCTCCTTACCACTCCAACCAGGAGTCTTCTTACACTCAAGGTCTTGCTCTCCGCTTGGGAATTACAATCAACAAGGACAAATCTCAGTGTCTCCAATGAAGACACTGGAATTCATTGGAGCGGTCTTCGACACAACATCCTGTCAAGCTTCTCTCCCCCCTCACAGGCTTTTGAAAATAACACACCAAATCCAAGACCTTCTTCCTCAGTCCTATGTACCAGTACATCTTGTACTGCAACTCTTAGACTCCATGGCGGCTGCCATTATGTTGGTACCACTGGCGAGACTGCACATGAGAATCCTACAGTGGCTCCTTTCCGCACAGTGGTCATTGCTAATTTACCCACTCGACCACGTTATACGTCTTTCAAACCATTGCAAGGAAGAAATGTTATGGAGGATGAGCCCACAAACGAATCTTTGGTGTCGACCATTCTGTCTTCCCCAGCCCATGGCCACTGTGACCACAGACACATTCCTGTTAGGGTGGGGAGGCATTTCCAGGGAAAGACTGTCTAAGGCACCTGGTCCCCCTTGGAGGCCAATTTACACATAAATGTCCTGGAACTGAGGGCAGTCCTCTTAGCATTGCAAGTGTTCCATGCATCACTACCCTCTGGGACCATTGCAGTTCAGTCAGACAATATGTCAGTCGTTTGGTATATCAACAAGCAAGGTGGAGCCAGGTCTTACCCCCTGTGTCAGGAAGTCATGAGGATGTAGCATGGGAGAATAGCTTCCAACCACTTCCTTATAGCAATACACATTCCCGGGAGTTCCAACCTTATTGCAGGCAATATGAGCATGAACATCCTGATGCCTCACGAGTGGTCCCTCAACCCTGTAACAGTGGGTCAGATCTTCCAATGATGGGGCAAGCCTTGCTGTGACTTGTTTGCGTCCCCCTCTAAACTACAAATGCAGAAGCTACTTTGCCATGATCCCCCCTCAGGAGGAACCACCAAGGGATGCTCTAACACATGATTGGCCACAAGGTCTTCTGTATGCCTTTCCCCCATTTCCCCTCATTCCAAAATTTCTCCAGAAAGCTCAGAGGTTGAGAAGCAAAGTGATCCTCATTGCCCCCTTCTGGCCCCGTCAAGTTTGGTTCCCATTTCTATGGCATCATCTGATTCACAGTCTGTGGATCCTGGATCATTCCAAAGACCTGTTATCTCATCCTCAGTGACTGATTCATCTGAACCTGCACAGTCTCAAGCTCACAGCTTGGTTACTACACTTCCAATGATTGCCAGCCTGCCTGACATCCCATCTCCTGTTTGTGAAATTCTTCTGGCTTCACACAAACCTTCCAATAGGAAAGTTTATTCTAGTAAATGGACTAGGTTCTCTATTTGGGCCAAAGATCAGAACTTAAACCCTTTCTCTATGCCTATTCAAAAGATCCTACAATACTTGACTACTCTTCTGCATGCAGGAGCCTCAGCTTCGATGATCACTGTACATTTAGCAGCTATTGCCATTTTTCATAATGGTCTTGATAATTCTTCAATTATGTCACACTGCCTATGCAAGACCTTTTTGAAAGGAGTATTACATGTTAAACCTCCGGTCAAGCCTCCCTTAGAACCCTGGGGACTTGACTTTGGTACTTCAGTCTCTCACAGGTTCCCCTTTTGAGCCTTTTGATTCATGTGATTTGGAATTTTTGTCATGGAAAACCTTACTTCTAGCAGCACTTACCTCAGCGGGAAGAGTATCTGAGTTGCAGGCTTTGAGTGTCAAGAGTCCTTACTTGATCTTTCACATGGATAGAGTGTCCCTTCGTACTGACCCTTCTTTCTTGCCCAAGGTCATTTCTGGATTTCCATTAACCAATCTATTGACCTGCAGGTTTTCTTCCCTCAGCATTTTAACAGAGGGGAATACCTTTTTGCACACCCTTGATGTGCATGGGCAGCCTCATTGTTATTTGCACAGCACTAAATCTTTCAGGAAAACAGATCACTTGTTTGTGGCCTTTGCAGGACCCAGATTGGGTAAACATGTTTCCAAAGTGACTTTGTCCTCCTGGCTTAGAAACGTCATTACCTTTATCTACCAACAGAATACGCTATCCTTACCCTCCAGAATAAAGGCTCATTTTCCCAGATCTATGGCTACTTCTATAGCATTTAATTCCAGAGCCTCTATAGATGATATTTGTGCAGCAACCACTTGGGCAAGACCTCATACTTTTATATCTCATTACAAATTGGATTTGGCCTCCAGGGGACGAGCATCTTTTGGTTCTATGGTGCTCAGGAATATCCTTCCTTAGGGTCACCCAGGACTCAAGTAGCTGGGGACTTTGTCCTATTTGTAATGAATGAACAAAGATTTACAACATCAGATAAAGAAGTTATGTCTTACCATAATGTTCCATCTGTGTTGTAGATCTTTGTTCATTCATTACTTCCTGCCCTCCTTCCCCCTGCCTGGACTCCTGGTGGACTTTAGGAACTCCTGGTTAGAGTATTTGCTTAGACAGAGTCTCCTACTTTTTTTTCTATTACTACATCTATTGTCTAAAGGTGGGCAAACTCGATCTGGAGTAACTAGGAGAGGGGTATTATGGGTAGGTCTTAGTTGAGAGTTTTTGGCTGGCTTGGCTGGCGTGAGCTTGGAAACGGCCGTATTGGTTCCGAGGATGAAACTGAGGTCCTATTTGTAATAAATGAACAAAGATCTACAACACAGATGGAATGTTATGGTAAGACATAACTTCTTTTTTATTTACTTTGGAAACAAGAGGGTTTACTCTACCAAGTAATCACAAATTTCCAGATAATTATTTTCTTATCACATTAGGCATCATTTTCCCATTTCTAAAGACATTATGAATTCCATAATTGTCAATCTGTTAATGCTTAATATATTAGAATTCTTAACACTAATGATAATAGTAATTATTGACAAAATATTTGAGCCCTCTAAAAATGATCAAAATATAAAAATATGAGATTTTAAATTCAGCATTAGCTGAGTAATTTTACTTTCTTGAAGTCTTTAAGAGTATGCTATAGGAAATACAGTAAAAATACTTTTGTGGAGATTATTATTTATAAATTTCTTAAAATAAATTATGATTCAATTAACATTTTTGAAAATGTAAGGATAACTGATATTTTTAAAAATAATTGTTCACTACTCATAATTTATTTTTTATAGTGTATAAAGACCAGGATTTGGGTTAAATTTGTAATTATCTCAAATATATTCATTAAATAATTTCCATTGCTGCCATATATACTTTATCTAACAAAATTAGATAAGTCAGCAAAGTAGAAGATTGAGAGTAGTAAAGAATACTTAGAAATCCATTCATGTTTGTTTTAAAGTCTGCAGTTCTTTGTCTTAAAGGATGCTGTAAAAATTAACAGTAATTTATTTTATTATTTTCCTATCTGGTGCTAAATATATAGCTTGTATAATAAATAAAAAATGTACTAAGATCACTTTAATTAGTAATCGTTCCTCAGATGAAAAAATCCATTTATTAATTAAAACACTTGGCTCTTCCATTATATTGATGAAATTCTTATTAATGATTAATTTGAGATTATCAAAAATGGCTACCTAAATACTTAATATAATTTTAATTAGTGATGAGTCTGAAGATATGTGTAGATAATTCTGTCATTTGTAAATATTAATATAAGCCACACGCTTGTTTTCTTAAATGGAAGAAAATGGTGTTAAATATGGAACTGCAAAAAAGTAACAACAGTGCACTCTGCTGTAGGAAAGCTGATAAGTCAAGCATTGTGTAATTGTTTGATCACAAATCCCGGAGCTGAGATGTCTGGATGAAGGAATTCTTGCTTTTTGTTTTGAGACCAGAGTTAATTGCTGGATTTTGTATGTATGGTGTCTTTTATTGCTGTAGCTTCCTGACCAGGTGCAAGAACAAAAGGGCTGTTCCACTCTGAGCTTTTGTTAGCCCAGGAAACAGAAAATAATGATGTAATCTGAAATGAGTCAGTGGTACTGTGTTATCAATTTAAGGACAGAGAGACTCAGAGCATTTTGCATTTGTCTTGAGAACATCCAACTTCACCAGCACTCTGGCTATGCTCTATAAGTAAATTTATTTAGGACTGTGTTTTCTCTTAGATATAGCTAGGAAATAAGAAGATTAGATTATTTTTTTTGTATTGATGTCAGGACTTTTCTACTGTATAATTTAAAGTATTTCTCTGTGATCTCTGAACTCTTGACTAGCACTGTGTAATAAGAAGTATTGTCTTGTGTTTTTACTATTTATTATTAAATATGTTTAAACCTTTAAACCTTTCAACTGTGGTTGTTTTGTGTAGAGATAATTTAAGCTCTAGAGTACATTGCATGTATATAGTGATACTGTCCAAGTCACTCCAATAAGCTTTGACGTTCAGTCACACTTACCATTTGGATAATAATATTGCACAGTAATAATGGGACACCCTTTAAGTGCCTTTTTAGTAACTGATAAATAGTGGGTGGCGGCAGTGATTTCTACCGTATAGTCTGGGTAAAAGGGGCATAGCTGGAGAACCTGTGCCAGCCTTCCCCAGGAGTGTCTGTGTGGTTGTATATAACTCTTATCTCAAAGTATGTGTTTGTCAACTACTTGGGCAGGGACACAAAGCACTGGTTGGACAGAGAGGGTGCTGGAGGTTTTAGCTTGCCCACTAGGCTGAGATCTGGACCCTATGTCTGTGCCATTGGGGAGTCTTATTGGGGATCTGGAGGGAAAGGGAGAAACCAGCCCCAGACTGACTGTGGTCTCTGTGTGCTCTTAAGTGAAATTGTACTTTACTGTGTGTGTATTTGTTATCCTCCCCTATGTGAATGCCCCTCACTGGTGTTAGTGGTGAGGATTGAGGCTCCTTGATTGCTGGGTCAGTGCACAGGTGTCATAATGAGTTATAATAATTAATTTGAGAAATAATTAAATTCTGCTTAATTAGGAGAATACCATTTTTTTGTATTATTACATTTCATTTTTTAAATTTCTTCAAACAATTTAATGGACCCAGAGATTTCTAAAATAGATTTGTTGATGTAACCAATGACTTTCAAATTGTTGCTAGCAAAATTCTGAATTTGAGATTCTTAAAATCTATTGATTTTAAAACCATCAGTATTGGTATTATTCCTAATACTCCTTGCAAAGGGTTCAATAACAAAATTAAATAGTCAAGGCAGGAGACGGCTACCCTGTTTTTTTACCTTTTGTAATTTTAAAAGCATTTGAAACAAATGAGCAAATTTAACACATGTTTTAGACTTAAAATATATATTATTTAACAGTATAATACATTGTAAATGAAATTCATAAATTTCCAAGGTTGTAATAAATAATTCTAACTGACAGAATCAAAAGCCTTTTCCATGTCAAAACTTATAATTGCCAGTTTAGTGTTATTTACATTCATAAAATCTATAATTGTAATTCTTTTTTAATATATATTGTGGGTTTTCCTATTCACGATAAAACCATTTGCTTTAGGAACTAATGTTGTTTGTCTTTTCGGCTTTTCCCGGTTAGGGGTCGCCACAGTGGAACTCTGGTCCGCTAATGATTGGCAGTAGATTTTTTTTATGGTGCCAAGTTGCTAGCCCAAAGCCCAGCCTTCAGCGAAGGTTTGCTAATTTTTAATCTGTTAGAAATAATTCACATACAAAGCTTAAGGAATATACTCTCCTATCTACATTTATGAATCTTATCAAATAAGTTAAATAGTTTATAAGGTAGTAGCTTATAAATCTCTGGTATTAAACTATCTTACCTGGATCCTTCTTATTCTTTAGATTTTTTATCTATTCTTTAATATCAAAAAGAAAAATATTGTTCATCAAATCTGTGGCATATACAACTGGTGTTTTATTTTTTAATTTAAAAACATTAAATCTTTATGCTATTACTCCTAAAAGTCTACACAGATTATATAACAGATGTAAGTTAATTAATAAAAAGTGTCAAGTTAATTATATGTTAAAATGAAGAAACTGGTGAAATTTTATCAGATGCAGATGGTATATTATTTATTTTTAATAATAGGTATAAAAAGTAAATGTATGAATTATTGAACCTGAGGTGGGTATTTGAAATGCTCAAGCTGAAATTCCAGTTAGTCTGTGGAATAGTGAGACTGAAGGTGCAGATGTGGGGAACATGTACAAAGTTCAAGGTGGCAGCACCTTGGAATATTCCCCTTATTCTGAGGAACAATGATCTTGGAGTTAGAATATATAAACAGCCTGTTGGGAAAAACACTTTGATGGCACTGTAGAGAGTGTTGAGGTTCACTGTATTTCTTTTGCATTCACCCTTTATTTTTTTAACTTGCTGGCCTTTTTAACACTTGTCTTGCACTCCTGATTGATAACCATTTTAAGGGTTGTGTGGGTTATTTAAGGTTATGGATGACTTCATCTAGTAGAGTGAAATTAAATCAGGAGAGAGAAATTAGTGAAGGATTTGTAGAAATGTATTGTTTTAGTTCTATAATATTCTGGAATATCAGGTGAATCACCTTAGCAGTTAAAAAAGAAGAGGTCTGTCACTTGGTACAGAGGATTAAGGCTGTGAGCTGTTGTTCTTGTGGTGCACTATTACCTCAGCCCTCATTTACCTACTATGTGACTATCAGCAATTCACTTAACCATACTTTGCTCTTGGGTTGTCCCTGAAAAGAGACTGTGTGCCCACTGGGCTTACCTGGTCAACAAATGGGTTTTCTTTGAAGAAAATTACTCCATTAGTAGTGTTCATTGAGAAAAGGTATTTGGATGACAGTGGAATTAAAATAAAATGGGAATTTAAATATACTACTTTACTGAGTTTCTATTTCCAAATTAAAAATATAGGTTGTTGACATTTTGTTGAGGGATATCTCACTGAGTCTCATGGTAGAGATTATTTCATCAAGTGTTACATTTATTGAGTGCCCATTTTGCCAGGTACTGGAATGAATAAAAGGGGACAGTTTTTTTGATAGAGGTCAGAGTTCTCAGTGGGTAAAACTATTCCCCTTTTTCTTGACAGTACCGTCTTGGAGTTATGATACATAAATATCAACTGGTGTGGGGGTGAGGGGTGTCTGCCTCCTGATAGAAAAATAAATCCTTATTTTTTATGTTGTACACTGAGAATTGATTAGCTACACTGCTTTGACTTGTTGCCTAATTAATTGTTGTATATACTATTGAGTTAAATTTGACAATGAGTTCTTGATGAGTTTGACTTCCAAATAAGGGACCGCATCCAAAAATATGTTATACTTGTGAGAAATCTTGCTTGTATATTTTATAACATAGTACAGAAAAAAATGGTGAAAATGTATCCTAAGTAGATTTACCACCTGCCCCACTTTGCGAGGGACAGTCTCTCTTTGGGCAGTTGTGTCCTGACAAAAAAAATTAAAAATGGCAAATGTCCTGAGATTTTAGGACAAAATTATTTCCTATATTTTATGTAATAGTTGCATAAAACAGTTATTCTGTATCTAAAATACCTAAATGTTATAAGAAACAGAATAAGTAACTAAAATGCTACAAGAATAAGCTTTTATTTAGGCAAAAAAGATAAGTTATATCCTTTGTACTGACCGTGGGTATGTGTCGGCCCGTAAAATCTGATGTTTGTATCGAAAATGTCCCACTTTGGCCATTTGAAAAGGTGGCAACCCTAATCCTAAGACAATTTTTCAAAGAACCATAAAAAATGCACCATCTGTATATACTTAGGACATTTAATAATTATTATTTTTTTGGGATTTGTACACTTGCTGACACAAACCAAACAGACTTTCTGGACTAGAATGTTGTTGAACTATAGTATTTTCTTGTGGTCGTTTGCCACATTTTCATAAATATGTAAAGTTTGGCCTACTAGACAGGGCCTGTATGCACAGAAAGACTTTTGGTACAGCTGCATTGACTTTCAGTCCTCAGAATCATATAGGGATTGAAGTGAGGAATATTGCTCTCCATATAGACATGCTATGCCATTTTATTTGTGTTATTACAATGCCTTGTAAAAGAAGAAAAGAAAAACAGAGTGTAGACACAGGGAAGATGTGATTGAGAATTGATCATTTCTTGACTATGATCAGTAAATTCTGTATTGGTGTGAATCACACTAAGCAAATCAATGTTTCTACTGTATGACTATTAGTGTGACATCATAAATGCTAGTATTTTTTTATTTCAGCCTGGAAAACTTACTGAAGCTTTCAAGTACTTCCTACAAGGCATGGGATACAGTAAGTACTTTATTTATAGAAACTAGAAATCATTGTGGGTATGTATACAAATGGATGTGTTTATACTGCTTTATAAAATCTGGGAGTAATATGATAGATGCAGAGTGAAATCCAAAGGTCTGACTTTGAGAAATTGCTTACAGGATAAATTGGATTGGCTGCTGTCATCTAGTTTAGTTCATCCCATCCAAATTCTGCCATGCTGTATCATCCTCATGCTAGATAGTGCCTCCTTTCTGGAATACTCTTTTTCTTTCACAGTGAGTACATGAATAGGAAATTTAAGTTTTCCAGACAACTAGTGGTAAAAGAATACATAATACATAGAGTGCACTGATTACATTCTGAAATAATAATAATAATAATAATAATAATAATAATAATAATAATAATAATAATAATAATAATACCAACAATAGCAAGTTTGTTACAGTATGGTACTTATGTGTGAACCTCACTATTGTTGACAATTCCTTTGCTGCTACACAGATGGCAGTCTCACAGAGCTGTGCCAGCAATCTTCTGAATACACTTAAAAGCTGTAACAAATATGATATTGCCACAAAAACAAAACAAGTAAGAAATGCAGGCGAGTAAATTTTCAAACAGCTTTTAAAGGTCTTTTTTGATTAGCAGTACACTTCATTTATGGGCACCAGAAGTTGTTTTATACCTCTTAAAGGGTATTGGCACTTTGGATTGATTTATCACACTGGGGATGGGGAGGCTAACCCCTCCAGTGTATTATAAAGAATTGTGATTGGGACTCCTCTATTAACTTCACATTGCTTATGCATTCTCAAAAAGGATTCCATGAAATGTAGTCACTTGAGTTTCATGGAGAGTTTCTTGGAATACATTTCTCAAATGTATAACTAACTGCTTATAATCACTGACTCAATCATATTCTTCTGTTTCTTCTACTGTTAAGGTGAAAATTATATTTTGATACCGGTTCCTTTTCTCTCTGCAAGTCTTTAACTGGCTACGTTAAAAATTATTTCTTCTCATTTTATAGTGATTTTTATAGTGATGACTTGGCTATGATGTTGGGCTTCTTTTATTCAAAATCTTTTGAAAGTACAAGTTATGTGTAAGGATTCTTAACATAACAGCAGATCTTTAAAGGGAGGTCACTTTACCAAACTGTCGTAGCATTTAGGTTTAGCTACCTTACATGTCTTCTTTCAGTCGGTTTAATTTCCCCATGTCTTTTAGGTTTCTAATACCATAATGGGAATGGACCTCATTCCTAAGTCAAAGTATGATTATAGTTCATGAAATGAGTATTTTTACAATCTTTGATGTTAGCCAAAAGTGCTTTTCAATGCACCTGCAGTATGCCCTTGATTCACTCCATCTGCTATTCATATGGAGTTACATGTATCGGGAGCATATTTAAATAAGGCTGTAAAACCCATTACTCCTTCTATTATTGGAACTGTCTGGGTATCCTTCTTCCACATTGCCCTTGTTTCTGAATGCATATCCTGGTATTTTTTTGACTTTGTGTCTCTCTGTATGAAAGACATTGTAATTACTGGGTGCAGCAATTTCAATGATCAGTCCTACTTTTGTCTTCTTTTCATGGACTACTTTATCTATTTTTCTCACATCTGTTTTTTGAATTGTTAGTAATGGGTGATCCAGTGTGATATATCTTTCATCATTCTCTATAATTCTTTGTGGCTTATGTTTCCAATGCTTCTCATCTATCTCAATATTGTAATGTTTGCACAATTCCAAATGCAATATTGTTGCCACGTTATTATGCCTTTCAGTATGCAGGCCTTCTGCCATTAGTCTATCACACCCAGCAACAGGATGTGTGCCTGTTTCCATTTCTGTTTTACAGAACCTACATTTGTCTGTTTCTCAAACAAGTTCAATGGACATTGTAAACCAACATATATGTAGTCCACTACCCTTGGCCGCTAATATTAATCTTTCCTCTTTTGGTTGAATTCACCTCTCCTTAACCATTCCTGAGTCAGATCCTGATCAACATGAGGTTGCTCCAGGAGTTTTCTGTACTCTGCAACTATATTTATACCTTTTCCATATTTCCTGCCTTCTCAACTGATCCTTCTCCTTATATTTTTCTTTTGTTTTTTAGCACATACATTTGCTGCCTGATTTTTGTCTACTTCTAGTTTGGTTTCCATTCCCGTTTGACACCAGTATGCTTCTGCTAAACTAAACAAGGAATTAATATTTGATTTGTCCCTTTCATGTTTCAAAACTTTGACTATGTTTGGATCTGATAAGTCAGCAGATATGCATGCAGTCCTATAATTTCAGATTTGTACATGTAGTCAGTTTTGAGGATGCTCATACTTCCTTCAGAATGAGAGCTATATAGGTTCATAGGTTCATACTAGGCTATCTGCCCTAGGGCATTTATAAGCCTAGCCAGAGTGCGTGTGGCTTTCACCACCCCTTAGGATGAGAATACTATGCCCATTTAGGGTTTAGTTTACTGTGCCTCTGTCTAGTAGTGACACAGAGATGACCCCCGGGGTAAACCTACGATCTCCCATCCACTCGTCAAGATTTCTCTTGAATAGAGTTAGTGAGGGGCTCTGCCTAACATGGATTGGGATTCTGTTCCAGAGTGTAGGGAGTCTCTGGGTTATGAATCTGTCCCTCCAGCACATCCTATTTATTTCTGTGTTGAGGTTTAAGTCTCTTGCTCTCGTGGCTCTGATGGATTTGGATTTTCTGAGGTGGAGCATGTCCATTAATTCCAGATTGGACATGGCCTTGTACGTCAGGCACAGGTCACCTCTGAGTAGGCGGTATGCGACTGAATAGAGCTGGAGTTTTTTCAGTCGGGCAGCATATGACATATGTTTAAGACCCTTTATCCTCTTGGTGAGGAACTTTTGGGGTCTTTCCAACTGCTGCAGGTGTCGGGTAAGATGCATCCCAAATGGGGCATTGTACTCAATCATTGGCCTGATAAGAGAAGAGTACAGGGCACAATGACCTCTCTTGATCTAGATGTGAAACCCTTCATGATAAGGTGGGCAATATAGAAGGTCTTCCTAACCACTTTGGCAATGTGAGTGTCAAATGAGAGGTTACTGTCAACCTGGGTCCCTAGGTCCCTGATTACCTCTTCCGTACTTAAAGGATTACCACCTATGTGGTAATTTGTGGGTACCTTGTTTTTCCCAAAGGGTATGACTATACATTTTTTGGCGTTCAGCTTAAGGCCATGGCTCTAGCACCAATTATCCGTTTCTATGAGGCCTCTCTGAAGGATGTTTGTGTCCGCTGGAGTATCAATTATGGCGCCCAGTTTGCAGTCATCTGCGAACTTTGTCAGCCACAATCCTCCTATGTTTGCCTGTACCTCGGAAAAATAAATGCCGAACAAGAGGGGTCCCAGGACTGAGCCCTGTGGGACACCGCTTGTGACTGGCTTAAAGTCTGACATAGCTCCAGCAACTCTGACCTTGTGGGTTCTGTCCTTGAGCCAGTTTGCAACCCATCTCGTGACATATGGGTTTACATTTAAGCTGGTGAGTTTGTCTATGATGCCCGAGTGGGGTATTGTGTCAAAGGCTTTGCAAGGTCAAGGTAGGCTGTGTGAACTGCCTTACCCTCATCAATGGCCTTAGTGACTGTTTCAAAAAAGTCGACCAAGTTCAAAAGGCAGGATCTGCACTTGACAAAGCCAAATTGGGTAGGATCCAATGTCTGTAGGTCCCCAATGTCTTTGTTTATGAGTTCCATAATGATCCTCTCCATAGCTTTGCAGACCAGGCTCGTCAAGCTTATGGGGCGGTAATTTCCAGGGTCCGTAGAAGCACCGCCTTTGTGAAGTGGGACCACTGTTGCCGACGCCACTCTTTGGGTACGTATCCTGTAGTAAGGCTAAGATTAAACAGCAGCCTTATGTGTGGGTTTAGTTCCTCTTGGAGTTCATGTAGCACACAGCCCGGGACACCGTCTGGTCCCATTGATGCTGTGTTTTTAGCTTTAGAGAGGGCGGCTCTCACCTGGGCATCTGAGATGTTAGGGAGGCTACACTCTGCTGGGATAGTTATTTCTCCTTTTGGGGGGGAGGGGGAGGAGAAATTTGCACTGAACCTGTCTGCCAGAATGTTGGCAATGTCAGTGGGTTCAGTGTATTTTCTGTCATTTTGGGCTAACTCTGAGCATATCTGGGAGTTTCCACCTAGGTTTCTAACATAGCTAAAGAAGGCCTTGTGATTGTCTTTTGTGTCTTTTGCGATTTTTCTCTCAAAGTTGGCCTTGGATGATTTTATGAGTGATCGTAGTTTTTTGCTAGTACTGATCAGAGATGCCTTCCCTTTTAGGGATTTTGCTCTGTCATGTAGTAGCTTCCTCCCTCTGTTGTAAAGTTTGTTTATGGCTGGGGTCCACCAGACTGGGCGCCTGCCTTTGGGGGAATGGGTCTTGGTTTTATTTGGGATTGCATGATCCATGCATTCTTGAAGGTGCCCGTAGAAGGCATTTGTAAAGGATTCAGCAGTGTGGGTTATGGTTTCCACTGGCCCAGGGACCTTGAAGGATACCACTTCAGTCTTAAGAAGTGTGAAGTTGGCTTTTGAGAAGTTCTTCACTGTGGTCTTTTGTGCAGGGGGTGGGGGCGGGATGTGGATTTCCAGTGAGATTAATTTATGGTCTGATCTTACCAATGAGGGATATACTTCCGGTGTGGAGCATTTTGTCCCCATGTTTGTGATGATATTGTCTCCTCTTGTGGGAATGGTGACTAGTTGTTCCATTGCATTTGAGTTTATGAATTCTAGGAACCTTTGGGCTAGGGTGTTTGGGCTTGAGTTATGTTCCCAGTCTATGTTTGGGTAGTTGAAGTCTCCCAATATGATGGTATTCGGAGAGACATTCATACTCTCCAGTGTCTTCAGGAAGGCTGTGTGGGGTTCCTGAGTTTGAGAGGGTGGTCTGTAGCATTCTACAAATTGTAAGGCAGTTTTGCCTATGGTTAGTTGCACCTGGATGGTCTCCGATGCGTCGTGCGTTGCCACTAACCTGGAGGTGTGGGTATCTTTAATGAATATGGATACTCCCCCTCCTTTTGTGGTTCGGTCCAAGTTTTGGGGCCGGAAAGCATGATATGAGGTAAAACCTGATAGTGCTGGGGTGCTCTCAGGAGCCTTGAACCAGGTTTCAGTCACTGCACAGACATCGATGTTCTCCATATTGAGGAGGGCTTCGAGGGTGTGCATCTTGAGGTTTAGACTTTTGGCATTGAGCAGCATTACCCTTATTTTTTTTCCACTTGTGTTTTCTAGGGAGGTAGGTTTGTCATTTGAGCCTTGCCTAAAAAGGCACTATGGGGTGGCAAGAGCCTTGGCCAATATCCGGAAGCCCAGGGGTGACAGGTGCAAGCCATCCCTTGCGAAGCAGCATGGCTTGTCGAGCATGTCATCCCAAGCAGACAGACATTGGATCCCCTTAGAATGACACCAGTAATTAAGCCAATTGTTAAAACTGATCATTTTGTCTTTGTACTGTGGCATCATTCTTGGTGAGGGTAAGATGCTGCTCAGGGTCAGGGTCATACCAGCCTGGGCTACATAATCAGAGAGCTCCTCTATGTCTCTTTTCATGTAGTCCAGGGAGGTATGTCTCAGGTCGTTCACAACAGCATGTACAATAACTGAGTCATATTTGTACTTGCTGTGGAGTGACCTGAGTGCTTGTGTTATGTGGCGGATTCTAGCTCCCGACAGGCAGCTTACTGTGACCTTTTCCTTGTTCAGTCTGGTTTGCGGGACATCAGTGTGTCTGACTATGGAGTCACCTATTACAAGTGTGTCTGGCATGTTGTTTGGCCTTAAGGGCTGTGACTGTTTAGCACACTGACTTTGTGAACTATGTGTTGCATGTGCTATGTCTTGAGGTGGCGGTTGCTTGGGTGTCTGCTTTGGAGGCCTCTGTTGTTTTGGTAGATTTTTAAACAGCGCCTCCGGGTATGTTTTTGTGTGTTTATGTGTTTGGTTTGCAGTTGTGATAGTTCTATGTGAGACTGGGTTTGTGGTGTGCGTGGTTACCTTCTCCTCCTGAATGGTCTTGCCAGTACTGAACTGAGAGAGCTCAGCCTCCAGTTTGGCTATATAGTTGCATCTCTCGCATATATTTGTATTTGTTGGGAGGAGGAGAGGGTTGTCTGTGTACATGAGGCAATTGTAACATTGCCTCAAGATTCCCAGATTCACCAGCTGAACAGGAGAGGACGCCAGCAACTGACCCTTCGACATGCTAGAATAGTGAAAAAGATTGCTGTGTAACTGAGTCAGAAAGGAGCTATAGGGAAATGGGTAATCAAGGGAATTTAGGTGAATGAAGTACTTTCTTTTGTTTGAGTGCTTTACCTGTATAAAAATGCTTTAGGAGCAAGTGCTGAGCTTTTCAGTTAGAGTATAGGCTGTTTAGATTGCAAGTAGAGCAGTTCTAAGGGAAAAATTGAAGAGTAGACTTTACGGAGCCAGAAATAGTTTAAACTTGATTAACGGCTGCCCGATGCTGCTCTATGAGCAACTTCGCTAATTCGCTAAAGCGAAAAGCGCAAAAACGGGCTTTATAGCAGGGGGTTGAAAAGAGCCAGGAATTGACCCAAAATGGCCAATAAACTACAAGTTGCTGGGCTGGAACCACTCCTCTAGGGACAAATAGGTTGCTCAGTGCTCCCACTCCCACTGGTGAACAAAGAAGCTTCCTCTTATCCAAATAAGGATATGGATAGCACAGGAACTAAGACAAAGCCCAGAGATCAGAAAAATCTGAAGACTGGACTATTCTAGTTCAGAAAAGCGGGAAAACAAGGATTTTTTTTTTTTTTTTTTTTTACAGAGAAAGGAGAAAAAGATGCAGTAGCAAACAGTAAATGCTATAAAACGGCTAGCGCACTTGAGTGTGTTCGCCTAACAATTAAATTAAACAAAAATAACTTTTTAAAGTGCTAACAGTTTAAAATCTACACAGGTACAGTAAAAACAATATGCAGAGCTGTTTTTTAGGCGAAATGCAGTCGAGATGCAGTAATTAAAGCGAAAGCCAGGAAAAATACTTATAAATCCAGGAAAGTCACTCTTTCACTCTCTGCTGCTTGTAGAACTCTGCAGGACACCACGAGGAGCTGTGCTGAGTCTTTTACAAGTGAAAAGCGGCAAAAACGGGCTTTATAGCAGGGGGTTGAAAAGAGCCAGGAATTGACCCAAAATGGCCAATAAACTACAAGTTGCTGGGCTGGAACCACTCCTCTAGGGACAAATAGGTTGCTCAGTGCTCCCCACTCCCACTGGTGAACAAAGAAGCTTCCTCTTATCCAAATAAGGATATGGATAGCACAGGAACTAAGACAAAGCCCAGAGATCAGAAAAATCTGAAGACTGGACTATTCTAGTTCAGAAAAGCGGGAAAACAAGGATATTTTTTTTATCTTTTTTCACAGAGAAAGGAGAAAAAGATACAGTAGCAAACAGTAAATGCTATAAAACGGCTAGCGCACTTGAGTGTGTTCGCCTAACAATTAAATTAAACAAAAATAACTTTTTAAAGTGCTAACAGTTTAAAATCTACACAGGTACAGTAAAAACAATATGCAGAGCTGTTTTTTAGGCGAAATGCAGTCGAGATGCAGTAATTAAAGCGAAAGCCAGGAAAAATACTTATAAATCCAGGAAAGTCACTCTTTCACTCTCTGCTGCTTGTAGAACTCTGCAGGAAACCACGAGGAGCTGTGCTGAGTCTTTTACAAGTGAAAAAGTGCGCAAAAACGGGCTTTATAGCAGGGGGTTGAAAAGAGCCAGGAATTGACCCAAAATGGCCAATAAACTACAAGTTGCTGGGCTGGAACCACTCCTCTAGGGACAAATAGGTTGCTCAGTGCTCCCCACTCCCACTGGTGAACAAAGAAGCTTCCTCTTATCCAAATAAGGATTTGGATAGCACAGGAACTAAGACAAAGCCCAGAGATCAGCAAAATCTGAAGACTGGACTATTCTAGTTCAGAAAAGCGGGAAAACAAGGATTTTTTTTGTTTTTTTTTCTTTTTTTTACAGTGAAAGGAGAAAAAGATACAGTAGCAAACAGTAAATGCTATAAAACGGCTAGCGCACTTGAGTGTGTTAGCCTAACAATTAAATTAAACAGAAATAACTTTTTAAAGTGCTAACAGTTTAAAATCTACACAGCTTATGTTGTTGAATGCTTAATCTTTGGCACCTAAGTATCGAATGCTTACAATAGTGAATGGCCACATCATCGAATTCTTTCCTCGGGAAAGAATTTGCGTGGCCATTACTGGGGATTTGCCCTTTCCACAATGTAGAGCGATCTTGGAATTGGTATATTTAGTCAGTGTGGTATGGAGGGCACAGCCCCCCACATTGTGGGGTATGGGGGGGTATGTTTGGGTGTGTTTTTTTATTTTGTTTACGGACAGTCACCCAAATTCTTTCCCGAGGAAAGAATTTGATGATGAGGCTGTTCGCTATTGTAAGCGTTCAACGCTTAGGTGTTGATGATTAAGCATTCGACAACCTAAGCTGTTGATGTTATGATATGCTTTGCAACAGTGTGCAATAGATTCTGGTCTGTTCTAATACTGCTCATTGCTTTTATCACACCTATCTTTCTAAGTATTTTTGTTGATCTGTTCCCATTTCTATACTCTTCCAACAGTGACACTTCTTGTCTTAATTGCTTTATAGTTTTCTCTGTTTGATACTTCCATGATGGCATTTTTCTTCCTTCTTTTCTATTATTACGTTGTGTGTTTATGGTAAGACTTTTTCTGTTACTGATTTTGCTGTACAGTAGTATACCTATTTATTTTTGTTATATCACATGGATTTCTGTTGATAGACTTGATTTCTGTGTTCATTTGTTTTATCAGATGTCTAACATTTTGGGTCTTATTGACTTCTTGTAATCTATTTCTTTCATCAGTCTTAATATTAGTCTATCCATCTCTATTACATCAAGCAACTCTTCCCTTAGATCTTTTTCTTCTAAACTGAGGAGACATTCTTTATACTGCATTTCCTGCGGGCATTCTACAAAAGTTCCAAAACATCTTCTTGTGATACATTGTGTTCACCTGTGTCTTGCGTCATCTGTTGCTCTTTCTTATGGGAACTCACTGGCCTGTAATTCTACAACATTGACTGTGTCAGAGCTGCCACAGTTTCCTGCTCATTCACTTGCTGTGCAACTCCAACTGAACTTTTATACTGGTTTCCTGCTGAAATCTCCAGAGTATCTTAATATAGCAACTGATCAGATGTTCCCATTCCATCTGTTTCTCCTTAATTTGAGGGTTTTCTGTTCCATCATGCTGTGACGTTACCGGATTTAGATTTTTTGACTAAATCCTTCACTTCACAGGCAATCCATAACTTCAGCTTCTATTTCTTTAACTTCTCGATTACTAATCCTCTTTTCCCCTTTACTTACCTATTTTTTGTATTGTAAAATGTTCATTATCTTGATGCCTTTGACTGTATTTCTCTTCAAATATCTTTGGTGCTGCTTTTTTATTAGATTAGTTTGTTTTCTCCTTTGCATAAATATTGCACCATATTAAATCTGTTTTTCTTTTCCATGTCCATATTTCTTCTTCACATGTCTCCTACTCCACCTGTTTCTCCTTACTTTGGGGACTCATTCTTCTATCATGCTGTGACGTAACCTGTGTTAGACTTTATATACTAAATCCTCCACTTCACAGGTAGTCCATAACTTCAGTTTCTGTTTAACTTCTACTTTACTAATCTTCTGTTCTACATTCTCCCTTTGTGATCTTATTTTTTCTATTGTGAAATTTTCCATATCTGGGTGCCTTTGAATCTATTTCTCTTCAGTTTTCTTTGGAGCTGCTTTTTTGTATTGGTTAGTTTGGCCTTCTCCTTTGCATAAATATTATACCATATAAGAACTTTTTCTTTCCTATGTCCATGTTTCTTTTTTATACCTTTCAAAACTCTCTAGATTTTGTTATTTATACTTTTGCACTTCCTTTTCCAAATGGCCCACATTTTTTTTGTCTATATGATATTTTTCATGAATCTGTTGTATTAATGAACACAAATACGCATTTGAAGCTTTTGACAGTTTTTCTTGTGTAAGTATTTTTGTTTCTTCTAATTTCTATCTTAATCTTTTTGAATATCTTCTATATGGAAATTCTGGGCTTCTTGCATAATAGTAACTGCACAATTTCTTTCTTATCCTCAGTAGCTACTCTGTCATCTTTATGGCTCTTTTTTGGCCGGTCAGTTTTTGTGTTTTTTGTGGATTACTATTTCCTTCTACATTGGGGGGGGGGGGGGGCTAACCCCATTTTAGGAATATTTCTGTGTCTTGATTCTGCACTATTATTTTTTTCCAGTCCTGGCACTAGTGCCCCTACCAGGAATGGGCAAATTTTTTTATCTTGGAACTTGTGCACCCAGCTGACCTTTTTCACAGTGAGAAATTTCTGTCATCTGTGGAGATCAGTGCTGGTATCACATGACTGTCCCACTGAACCTTGGTTGGCGTGAGAGGAATTCATAATGAATATAGCATTACTGCAAGGCTTCCACATTTTTTCAAGCCACATCTGGTCCTGATGGGAACTTCTGATTGTAGTAATCTACTGTTGTACAACTACGTATTACTGTTAAATCAAAACTTGTAAGTTTGTAAAAGTGTAATATATTAAAAGTCAAATGTACAGTTCTCCTAGGGGATGAAAGATGATAACTGTATTGTTTCAGTGATCTCTTTTCAAACATTTGCTGTTAAGGGTAAGCCCACTTATAAACAACTGAATTATTTCCTTTGGGAGGGGTCACAGTAATAGTAAATCAAAACATTTGGGAAAATACCCATGCAGTATTCTCATAACCCTCAGATGTGCTAGTCTGTCATTGTACTTTGCACGTAACATGCACTGTTTTGTGACAGTATGAACAGTAGACTAATTGGCAACTTCTTTAATGTCTCATCTGGAGAACTTTTCTGAAATATGCTGTAGCTGTAGCCTTAGTGCCTTCTTATTGTGCCTTTCTGTGGTTAAATATAATGTGGCAAACTAGGCCACCAGCTGCTTTACCACAAATCCCTCTCATCATATACACTGATGACATAGCAAATTAAAAATGTACCCCGTCACATGAAATAATCAAAAATGAGTTTGAGGAAAACCACCATTTATTTGCTTGGTTAATTAATTAAAAATAATAATTTTAAACACCAAGATTACTAATACAATAATTTTTAGAACCCAGCCAAAGCTTTTCAATGTGTTTCATCATTGGAATGTACTCTGCAATAGCCAAATGCCATTAGAAACCATCAGGCATTTCAGATACTTATGAATCAATGACTTCATGCACCATGTAGAAGTAAGTAAAACCAAATCATTGCACTTCTTTTTCAAGCAAAAAAAGAAAATCTCTTATTTGCTATCCTACGAAGGTAGGATAACAATCGATAAAGGAGTAACAGTAATACTCATTTGTTAACTAGATAGGCCAACTGGACATATACAAGTCCCTTTTCAAGGGTGACCCAGGAGCAATGTCTGGTTAAGTGACTTGCTCAAGGTGATGGAGTCAGTAAATTAGGGTTGATGGAATCAAACCTTGTACCAGAGGAATTACAGCTCACAGCATTTGTGCTAACTTCCAGACTCCTTTTCCAGCTAGAATGTGGACTAAATTTAATTGCTTCTGCCTCAAAAGGAAACCTATTCTCTCTACAAAATTCCTGCACTTTGCCCACAATGGGAAAACTGGTGCCTTATACTCACAAAAGCTAAATGGCTCTAAATCCTAGAAAGAGTTAAATTACTTCCAAGTTTGTTAATCTTTTAAGTTATTACATCCGGACTCTTTCCCATTTTTATTAGTCACTGCACCCAGTGTACCTCAGACTATAACCTTAGGTCACTTCCATCATCAATACGCACAACTAATTCATCCAAGATCAGTTCATGGAGCACAGGTTTTCTGTGATAGCAACACAAAGTCTGGAATTCTTCACAACTGACTTTTCTTCTTTTTATCTTCTCTTTTTTTCTTTTTATATCTTGTGTGACATTTCACACTTGTAGAATAAGCTCCTTCCCTTAATACAAGGCCAACCTAGGGTTACCACCTGTCCCAATTTGCAAGGGACAGTCCCTCTTTGGGCAGTTGTGTCCTGACAAAACATATTAAAAATGGCAAATGTCCTGAGATTGTAGGACATAATTATGTCCAATATTTTATGTAATAATTGGATAAAATAGTTATTTCTGCATCTAAAATACCTAAATGTTACAAGAAACAGAATAAGCAACTAAACTGCTACAAGAATAAGCTTTTATTTAGGCAAAAAAAGTAAAGTTATATCCTAACCGTGGGTATGTGTCGGCCTGTAAAATCTGATGTGTGTCCCGAAAATGTCCCACTTTGGCCATTTGAAAAGGTGGCAACCCTACCGTTAAAAAAAATGATTAGAAGATGCCTCTTGAAATACTTTCAACAGTGGTATAACAAAACTTCCAGTCAAAAAAAAAAGAATATCCCTTTCCTCTTCTAAAAATTGAAATGCCTCCTTGCAAATGCCTTAAAAATCAAAGGAAGACTGCAGTAAGATAGGAGCCAAATTGGTCGATTGTGTAGAGGGATTAACAAGACAAATATGGCAGAAGACTTGGTTTCATTCTCCTTTGAAACTCCTTTATTCAGCGTGATTGATGCTAGAATGCAAAATTATTTAATGCCCCTCTTGCTAGGAGTCATTCGAAATGTCACAATCCAGGGCTCTCGGAGGCACCAGATATACAAAACAAGCACTTCAGAATTTACTCGCACCAAAACTTTTATTAACACTCAACAAAATCACCACGTTTTCATCCTTAAGCAACAGGACTTCATCGTATACCAGTTCCTTTGAAAATTACAATCTTAAATACCCCATTACCATTACAAATGTAATAAAATAATATTAAACAATTAACTAATCCTGCATTTACGTTCTCTAGCTACCCAAGATACATTTTAATATTGCAGAAAGCATTTGTACTTATAAAAAATAATCAATGCAGTAGTTTAAAACATATCTTAATGCAAGGACCAAATGGAGATGACCAATAAATGAAACTTCTGAAAGTGCTTGTCAGTAAAGAAAACTTTTAGTACTTGTCAATGTTAAAATAAATGTTATGGCCTAAAAAAAAATACTAAATCAATCCACAGACAACATTGCCATCTAGTGGCCATAATGTAAATAAACTGTATAACTCAAATAAATGCCATTCCAGTACAACAAATGCAAAACATTTTTTTCTAAAAAAAGTTTCAATAAAATCTATACACTGTATAAATTATAATACAGTATAAATTAAATAAGTAGAATACAATGGAGCAAATTTGCCACCAAATAAGAAGGAAAAATGTTTTGCATTTCTTGTACTGGAGTGCCATTTATTTGATTTGTACAATTTATTTATATTGTGGCCACCAGATAGCAGTGTTGTTTGTGGATTGATTTAGTAATTTTGTTTGGGACAAAACATTTATTTTAACATTCACAAGTACTTTTAAAAGTTTTATTTATTGACAAGCACTTTTAAACATTTTATTTATTGGTCTTCTCCATTCTGTCCTTTCATTAACGTAGATCTTAAACTATTGCATTAATTATTTTTTTATAAATACAAATCCTTTTTGTTATATTAAAATGTATCTAGGGTAGCTAGAGATCATAAATGCAGGATTGGTTAATTGTTTAATTATGTTTATTACATTGGTGATGGGTGTGATAAACTGAGGGGCTGCCAGCCCAGCCAGATAGAATTTTATAAATAATTCTGTGTCATTGTAAACATTAACATGATCCACAGGCTTGTTTGACAAATGTAAGAAAACTGTGTATGTTCTGAGCTTCAAAAATGTAACCACAGTGCACCCTGTTGGAAGAAAGCTGATGAGTAAAGCATTTTATGACTGTTTGATCTCAAGCTAGGAGACAGAATGTCTGGGCTAGGAAATTCTTTCTGTTGTTCTAATACATAGATAATTACTAGGTTTTACATATAAAGTGTCTTTTATTGCTGTGGCTTCCTGACAGGTGCAGATTACAAAAATAAATGTTAACATTTTAAGTTCTGTGAGCCTGGGATACTTAAATAGAAGTGTTAAGAATGATGTAATCTGAAATGATTCAACAGTAATGTGTATTATCAATTTAAGACTTTCTCAGAGAGAATTTTGTATTTGGTTCTGAAGCTGACAACAACTCACCAGCACTTTGCCTTTGCTCTGTAAGTAGTATTTACAACAGTGATTTCTCTTAGAGATACATAGAAATATAGTCAGATTAGTCTAGCTGTTTTCTATATTTATGTCAGACTGTCCTACAATGTTGTTTTAAAGTATTTCCTGTGATTTCTGAACTCTCTAATGTCATTGTGTTACATGAATGAGTATTGTCTTGTATTTTTATTATTTATTATTAAATATTCTAAACCTTTCAACTGTTGCTGTTTTGTGTAGAGATAAGTTAAGCTCTCAGAGTACTTGCATGTATTTGGTGATACTGTATAAGCCACTGCAATGCCCTTACCCTGGGTTACACTTACTTTTTGGATAACAGTAATATTACACAGTGGAACTGGACACCCTTTGGTAAGGGCCTTTATAGTAGCTGATAAGAGTAGCTGGTGGCAGTGGATTACTACCTTATACCATGGGCAGAAGGGGGCATAGCTAGTGAACCTGTACCAGCCTTCCCCAGGAGTGTCTGTGTGTTTGTATATAAACCAAATCTCAAAATGTGTGTGGGTATAAGCTACTTGGGCAGGCACATGAAGTGCTGGTTGGGCAGACAGGGTACTGAAGGTTTTGGCTTGACTACTCAGCTGAGATATGAACCCTATAGCTGTGCTGGTGGGGAGTCTTATTGGGGATCTGGAGAGAAAGGAAAAAAACAGCCCCAGACTGACTGTGATCTCTATGTGCTGTTAAGGGAAATTGTACTTTACTGTGTGTGTACATGTTATCCTTCCCAATGTGCACGCCCCTCACTGGTGCTAATGGTGAGGATTGAGGGTGCTAATGGTGAGGATTGAGGCTCCTTGATTACTGGGCCAGTGCATGGGCATCATAATGGGAACGGGGTATTTAAGATTGTAATTTTCAAAGAACTGGTATCTGATGAAGTTCTATTGTTTAAGGACAAAAACGCTGTTATTTTGTTGAGAGTTAATAAAGTTTTGGTGTGAGTAAATCCTGAAGTGCTTATTTTGTATATCTGGTGCCTAAAAGTGCCCTACTTCATGGATTGTTGTTGCTGCCCGATACAGTCTTGGCGTACTTGTTCCTCTTGTTTTTTGAGTCATTCAGAAAGTAGTACCTTTCACAGAAGTTGAACCAGAAGAGGAAGTTTATTTATTTTGTTTTGTATTATTTCTAGACATTGTGTGCTCTCTTTGATGATTTCCCTTCATTAATCCTCAAGACTTTATCTTTTCTCTCTTGGGTCTTATTGGACTGATGTAGGTAAAGAGAAAAGTGCAAAAACAGTTTCTTGTCATTGAAAATGAGCAGCAACTGCAAGCAATACTTTTCATAATTCTCTGATTGAAGATCTATTAAAGATCTTCAGTGAAGAACAGTAAATTGTTAGTGTACATGAGGCACTACACTGATGGAATAAAGCAGGATGTGAAATAATGTAGGATATGAGAAGAACTGAGGAATGGTCCTGGGAATTATGGTTTGTATCAGTGCTGTGCAAAGCAAATAAGGTTCAGTGCAGTGCTGATGTGAGATCACCACTCATCTTCAAACTGACTTAGGAACAGCTGACAGAAATTTCTATCCAGGAAAGAGAGCAAATAAGGTAGGTAAACCCAAACATTAATGTTTTGACTTAATGTTACAGTGATACTTTCCAAAGAAGATCTAATGGAAAAAATCAGCATCTAAAGTTAGGATGTGCCTATGTGGCAATCAGCAAGCAAAAGTCTTCAGGTGGGCATATATCTGAAGAGCCTCTTGTGCCTTGGATCATCCCACTACACCTGATGGTACCAGGTGTGCTGGGGTCTTCAGTGACACTACCAAGTGCATGAGAAGAAAAGCATTAGGGACCATTGCTATAGCTAAAAGGCTAGCGAGCTTAGATGTAGATGTATCTACTTCTTTGTCCATTTGAAGGGAAGAAAACACAGGAAAGAAAATGGAGATGAGAGAGAGATGAGAGTAGGTGGTGGAAGAAAGAAAAACACAAAGGCATAAGGAACATTATTTTATGTATATCTTTTTCTCCACCTTCATGTCTTGTGGCCATCCTTCTGCCACTTGCCCATTGATTCCCTATTAGCAGGGCAATAGCTGTTCATGGCACAGTTATCATACAGTAAGCCATGAAAAGTGTTTTTATTTTATGACCTGCCATTCCCTGTCAGCTGATGTGAAGTGCTGCTATGCTGTTGCCTGAAGGAGTGTGTTTTCCAGCCCATGCCCTATGAAAGATGCCGCATTAACACAACTTGTTAGAGCCAAGCATGTCCCCAGCTCATGGTGCTCCATGCCATACACTTCTGTCTCCAGTAGGTGTCATGATTGCAGCAGGCCAGACTACCTCCCACTCTACCAGCCATGCTAACATCTACTGCTCACTCCCACCCTCCTCCTCCTTCCTGCTCCTCCAGCACCTGGGTCATTAATCAAAAAATCTCACGTGATCTGCATAATAGTCAGGACTTCGTCCCTCTATGCCACAGAAACAGGCAGGAAAATCACTCTTTGAAATAAATTACTATGTACTCTTTGAAGCAGATGCCTATGATTTTACAGCAAGGACTGATGAAAATGCCTCACTTGGCTATACACGTGATTAAATTGGTACACAAATGAAGCCAGAACCCAACACTCAAGCCATGATAGACATCTCTCGTTCATCTTTATGCTCTACAAACTTCTCTCCTTAAGATTTCTTCAAAGTTAAGTTGGAGTTTTGTTAGGGAGGCCTTATAACTTCTCACTTCCTACATTTCTGCAGACTTCTACAGAGTTCTTACCCACATATTGTAACCCATTTCATGTTGTTGCAGTAAAGTATATGGCCTCCCCTTTAGCCCTTACTAGACAATTGCCTGTTCATTGTCCTGCCCCACTGATGCAGGCAGAACTGGAGCCCGAATATCAAAGTTCAGTGGCAAAGCAGAAAACAAAAAGAAGCATGTACCAGCAACACCTTTAGTCACCAGTCCAGAGGACATCAAGGGCATATGGACAGAGTACTTCAAGAAGTTACTAAGTAATAAAAAGAATTATGAAAAAGAGATCTTGGGCATAATAGGGAAGAAACGGGTTCCTGAGGAGTATGCAGAGACAGGCATATCCCAGACGACTATGAAATAAGCATTCTTATACCACTGTACAAGAACAAAGGGGACATTCACAAATGTTATCAGTATGGACATATCGCACTCCTGTCAAGCTGCATGAAAGGACTGGAAAATGATCAACGAATGAATACACAAAGTAGAAAGTAAGATGGTGGAGGAGCAGTTCTGTTCAGATCAAGATATGGCACAACTGACACAAAGTTTGTAAGTTGACATTAGTGGAGAAGTAGCTGGAGATGAGAAAAGAGTCCAACTGGGTATTCCTAAACACGAAAAAATTGTATAGCATGGTCCCAAATTTGATTTTGGCAGTCCTGCAATGGTCTGAAGTCCTAGTAGCATTGGTAGAATTAGCACAGGTCTTGTACAAGGACTCAGTGACTCAAGTGTAAACAGTGTTTGGATTCACAGCGGGTACTTTGTGGGAATGGGTATGCATCATGATTTGGCTCTGAACCCTCTCCTGTTCATACTGATGATGGATTACCACACCAAACATTAGAGGGACTCGATCAATAAAGCTGCTTTATGCACATAAACCTGGGCCATGTAGACAGAGTATCAGAGGAAACTGAAGATGCAGATGGAGTGTCTGAGATAAGGTGTAAGATGTGCATGACTGGACAGATGAAAAACGAGGGTAATCAGACTGAAAGCCAAAGTAGCACCAGTTGCAGTGAAGGTCGAGGAGAGCAGATTGTGGTGGTTCAGTTAGATGTGCATAAAGGCAGAATGCAGTTTGATAAAGCAGATTTGAGAGAGGTAAGAAAAAGGCAATAGGAGACAAGAGTGTCTTGCAAAGAGATGTATGGATTGCATTAGATGAAACTGCAGTAGCTGGGCATGACTGTTGAAGTTAGAAGAATGATGGAGAATTGAGAGAGGTGGCAACATTTGACATGACTCCCCGAACCAGTATAAAATTGGGAGGGGGGTGATAATGATTCCCAAAATGTATGGAATACCCTTATGTTTTCTCTGCCTCATTTCCAGCATTTAACATCTTTCCCCTTTCCTTCACATTCTTTTTCACTAGTGCTAAATTCCATTTGTGTATCACTCACTAGTAGGTATTCCATCTTCCAGTCAGAACCATTTTTTTCTTTACCGCATTTACTCATCAGCAAGGTAGAATGGCATTGATATCACACAGACTTTGTCCAATTAACTTTGAGCTGCATTCTGACAATTAAGGTTGATTAAGCCTGGGTTAGGTTGAATGTCGCCATCTTGAAGAAGTCTATGTAGGAGGAAGTATAATTTTGTAAGGATTTTTTGAGTACGGTGAGAGAGTGTGGTCTGTGTTTGTATGAGGCACAGCAGTCTAATGAATTGTTTTCTATTTATGTTTGTTTGACTTTTGGTGTACATTTTCAGGTGGCATATGTGGTGGGAGTGATGGGAGAGGGTGTCATGAAGCAGGCATGGTTATTATTTTCAGTAATAAAGGTACCAGAAAGGAGTAGCCAAAGGTTCTGGCCGAGTAAGAGGGGAATAGATGTTAACACTGTGGTATGGTTCATTATACAGACAAATTATTTGCTGGAATTAATTGCTGTGTAATCAGGTTAGGCTAACATCAACAGCATGTTTGTTTAGATAAGTCCTGTTTGACTCCAAGCTCTTGTGAAAATGAATCATCTGATTAATTCTTATCCCTACCTATGTTATGCTGATACCTACTGCTGCCCTCAGAGCCTTGTACTTAAATGATTTAAAAGTAAAAACTTGTGCAGCACTCCAACTATAATTGTAGTACTGAATATTGTATAGGAGATACTGGAGATCCGAGCTTTAGAAAAGGAAAGGAGTAAAATTACATACAGATAGATGGACTTTGTGGGAATAATACGTGGAGGACTGAGATTTAAGAGCAGGCAGTCATTTTTTTAAGCCCAGTTTTATTGAATTATCACCTATGGCATAGGCAAACTTTTAATTAAGCCATGTTAACAACTTCACATTTACAAACATTATAATTCACATTTATTGTTGTAAATCATATAAGCTAAGCAACATTGCATAAATTATTCATTTCCTGCCTTCTCTTAAACCTCATTCCTTCTCCAAAACATTTTTCTGCATGTATCATTCCCAGTTTCCATTGTTTCTATGTGATTTACTACTATCCTTTTCTAAATATTTCATTTGCTGTTCTTTTATCTATGTTACATATTTACTACTTCAGTTATAGCTGGTTTAGATTTTGATTTCCATTTTGTAGAAGTTGTTTTTTGGCAGCCAGCAGAATCAAACATAATAAGGCCTTTCGGTATGTAGGTAAATCAGATCCTGTATCCCAGATCAAAATTAATTTCCTTACTTACACTCATTTGCTCACTCAGTATTACTGACAGAGTATTCTGTAGGCAATTTTTAAAATCTCCCAACTCATTACAATCCCAGAACACATGTTCCCAGTTACATCTTTATTCACCATCACATCTCCATTTGCCATCTACATGAGGAAAAATTATTTGGAGTCTGCTTGGGGTATAAAAGTAGCTATGCAAACACTTTCAGGCAAAAGTCCTAAATCTTCTAGATTTTGCTGCATATTTGGGAGCCATACATATATCCTCCCTTTGCTTCTTTGTGTATTGCATTTCTAATCATTCTTTCTAATATTTCCTGATCTCTTCTGATTGATTCCTATAGTTATCATGCAATATTTACATGCCTTACTAATTATCCCAAGGGAAGGTGGTAGCTGAGCAATTTATATAATGTTGGAGTGAATGCTAATGGTTAAAATTAAAGAAAACATATATGTAATATATAATGCATAACAATGAAAATGTTAATTTGGTTTGTTTTCTCTTTTATTAATGTATGTACACCTAGGTCTTTACTGATATCATAATAAAAGTATTAAAAAAAGCTTTGACACAGTCAGTAATTCCCTACTGATTAGTAAGCTTTGACACATAGGCCAGGAACCTCCATGTACCTCATGGTTTCAGTTATTTGACAATATATGGCAATTAATTAGTTAAATGCAGTGTCTAAGCTGTTCTCACTGAAGAAGTATACCCCAAGGCTCTGACCTCTATTGTTCACTACATTTGTAAATAGCATGAGGCATCATTGTGACTCACTTCAACTTACGTGGAATCCAGATGACTCAACAATCCTTATCTCAGGTCACTTCAACTTTATTTCTGAAGCAGATCTCTCATCTAGATTTCATAAAAATGAGAAACGGTTAAATGGCTCATGCCTTTTCCTTAAAACTGACACAGCTAACCAATGTTCTCTGTGACAATGGTCAGCATAATCAAATTTTCTTTTAAAATTTTCTCAGTTAAAGATGATGACACTGAATTAGTTATCTTTATACAGTTATTTTGGAGTAGAATATGATAATACCCTTACTTCAATAAATAGATGTCACATTTGGTCAAGAAAGAAAATTATTTTCTTAGTTTTGTATACCTTGTCAGGATGTATGTCACAAAGCACTTCTGATGCAAGCTTGTCATTTAGTTGCATCTTCCTAGGCTTTTGGTGACATCATTTTTAGCACCAAACTTTTATCTGGACAATGTATAAAATTAGGTATCATTTACAGCAAGGCAGCTGGATATCCTAATACAATTAAGTTAAATGAATGCAGCATCAGTATAACATTAAAAGGGTCCGAGTAGATTGAGCTCCAAAACTAAATCAAGATCATAAACAATAGGAAAATAATAATAGGCATTCTTTGCCAATTATCTTACATCATACACTTCTAAACTCAGTCACCGACCTTCCATTTTGCATGCCTGCAGTCAATCACCAAATGTCTTACATTGTACACTCCTATACTCTTTCACCAATCATCTTACATCATACACTTTCACAGTCACTGATCATCTTACATTCTTACATTCAGTCACAAATTATCTTACATTGCACACTCCAACATTCAACCACCAATCATCTTACATCTTGCATTACTGTAGTCAGTCACCAATTATCTTTCATCTTGTACTACTACACTTAGTTACCAATCATCTTGCATGTTACACTCCTACAGTCAATCATCAAATCATCTTTCATCTTACACTCCTACAGTCTGTCACTAGTCACCTTACAACTTACACTTTTACACTCAGTTGCCAGTCGTCTTGCATCTTACACTCCTACAGTCAATCACCAAACATACCTTAAACTCTTACACTTCATCACCAATCATTTTACATCTTACACTCCTGCAGTCAGTGACCATCCATCTTAAATCTTACACTCCTATGCTCATTCACCAATCACCTTACAGCATACACTCAGACACCAGTCACCTTACAACTTACACTCCTACACTCAGTAACCAATTATCTTATATCTTACATTCCTACACGCAGTCACAAATCATCTTGCATCCCTACACTCAGTCACAAATCATCTTACATCATATGCTCTTACACTCGGTCACCAGTCACTTTACATCGTATACTCCTACTCTTAGTTTTCAGTTATGTTACATCCTATACTGCTACACTTAGTTTTCAGTTCTCACTCTTCTCTGTTTGCATTGACTCCTGGTTGTAAGTCATTTGTTAATAAGCTATTCAAAGTTAATCTCCTGCCATATGAATCAATATGTAGTCAAAAGTAAATTTATTTACTTTATTTATTTATTAAAAAAGCTAAAACTGATGCACTTTGTAGAATTGGGATAAATTAATCCCACATTTCTGTGTAATAGGTTTTTAGGTTTGTTAGTTATTCTGCCTTTTGTTTCTAATTGTTCTGTTTATTTTTCTGTTCTTTTCCTTTCCTTTTTTTACCTAATTTTTATGAAGTAACTTTTCTTTCTTTAACTTTCTCCTTTATATCCTTCGTATCATTTTTAAAAAAAATAATGCGTTTTTTTGTAATGTTTACTTGAATACTGACTATGCATATTATTGTGATGAAAAGTTGTATCCTTATCTTTTTAATCTACCTTCGCTATTGTATGAGCCTGTATTATTTCTTTATTGTGCATTGTGCATGCTGTTTTATATAATATATGAACTTTTAATGGCTTTAATTTATAGCCTTTCTCCAGGGACCTTTGCTGAAATGGATTATGTTCAACTACACATCCACATCAACAAGACATAGCTAAGTTAATAAGTAAATGATGTAGTATCTAATGCTGTGTTAGGCATTTTATAATGAATCAGTATAGTGCATTGTGTATTTTTGCTATAGCACAGTGTGGTGCATTATACATATTTGGCAAGCAGAAGGGAGCATTATCTATCTTTGTTAAAATGCAGCATTATATACTATACTTGTTTACAGTAGAGCAGATGTAAGGAGTATGTCTGTTTGTCTCAGAGCAGCCTGGTCCTTTTCTTATCTTTGTCAGAATGCAGATGGAAGCATTATACAACTTTGATACTGGGGCATCACGTCTTTGTTAAACAACAATATGGCACATGACACAGATTTATTACTTAATATAATGGTACACTATACATCTTTTTACAGAGCAATGAGATTCATTATACACATGTTTTATACAGCCAAATGCTATATTGTGCCTCTTTGTTTCAAAGTAGAATGGAGCTTCACACACTGTTTCCTGCACAGTGGTATGCTACATTACATGGCGCTGTTGCAGAATTGAATGACACATTGTGTACTTTTTTAACTCTGGTGTTTACTGCATTGTTTTTGAAAGAATGTTGTGGAACATTCCGTATTTGTGTTATAGAACAGTGCTGTGCACATAATGTTTGTTATAGAGCTGAATGGTGTTTTACATGTCTTTTGGTAAATTTCACTTCTCTGCAACAGAGCACAGTGCAGACTTGTCACATAGTTGGGTGTATTACACATCAGTGCTGCTAGGGAGAGCACTGCATTGCATATAAGAGGCTGTTTGTAATAACAGCAGCCATTAAATGCCCTACCATAAGCTGTCCTGATACATAGCCACCCTATTTGCCATATGGTTTCCATGTTGCCCAGATGATGAGCCATCCAGACTGAAGTCTAATCATTGTAAGGTAAGCATTCCCTATGAAATGTTTTAAAAGTGTAAACATATCCCAGATGTCCTAAAGTGGATGTGATGGATACAGGTTAAACATTTGCCCTCCATGCATTACTTTGTACATGGCCTTAGCCTTCAAAAGGTCATCTTACCACTTTAATTGCTAAACTACGGTATAGTTGTTTTACACATTCTCCAGAGATAATGTTAATTCTTCACTTTTGCCACTTGTACAATGTGGAGGAGGGAGACATGTCTATGCAGATAAACATTTCAGTGAATAAATCAATTGCATTTCTTGTTTTTTTGCACACAGTAACAGTATATCTTGTTTCCAGATTACAGTATTAAGAAAACATATTTTTAATTAGCTAAATACCAAGAACTGACTTTAAAACAAAGTGCAATAGTTTTTCTCACAGCCAATATGAATGGCATTGTTTGGGGCTGTTGTCTCAATATGATGTATCAGACGGGTGTGCCTTGTGTAACAGCCTATTTATTGTGTTTCTGTTATGTCTTCTGTCACATAACTTCTTTGTAATATGTTTGTCATCCTGTTTCCTTCAATCTTCCACTGTATGACTGAGTAGTGGTTTCCCCTTTGTAGTCTTGCGTTAGATCTCTGTGCTGTCTGAGCCACCTTATATTTGTGTGGTGTTTAAATTAACGAATGTTGTGTTAACTGTTATCGTTTGCAACCTTCTTTTTTTTTGTCTTCTTCTTTCCTTCTCTTACTCTCTTTCTTTCTGTCAGTTGCATATTTGAAGGACCGAAGGCTGAGTGTTGGAGCAGGTATTTCTAGATGATCGTTTTCTCATTGCCTTTCATGTGCTGCTTTTGCTTTGCTGTTTTTCTCTTGCATGTGCATTAAAGAGATCTGAATACTGTTTCTCATCTTCTTGGCACTCTAGTAAAAATAAGCTGAAAATATGATTTTAATTCATCCTTGTCAATATCATGCATGTGAGGCAGGGAGCCAAACTATGGAGTTTTATTGGAGTTTTAGTCAAGCTCATAGTGGGGTTACCTGCAGTATTAAATCCAGATAAAAGGTGACATACAATGTAAGTTTCCAAACTGAAAATATTAAATTTGGTTATGGAAGCAGGTCATTATTATTGGAAAAAAGCAGTGACCTGCTCCACAGAAACACACACATGCGCGCACACACACACACACACACACACACACACACACACACACACACACACACACACACACACACACACACAAAACTGGCCTGTCCATGTAGCCTTTTTATGGACTCAGAGTGCAAATACTTAGTTATAATACAGATGCATCTTTCCTTCCTGCCTGTCTCACATACTCAAAACCACACATACAGACATAATGCAGTATGTTACTCATTGAAGTTGCAACACAATCTAACCCGCCTGTATTAAGAACACTGTCTGCAGGGTTGGTTTAATCCATGCTTTTGTGGCAAGGTCAGAAAGTCTATTAAAACATACTGATTTACTGTATTTATTTTTGGATTTTACATGTTGAGGTACTGCACTTTGGGAAAGATAGGGCTGTCACCGTGCTGCATGTGGCATACGTGATTGAAGCCTAAACGTATGATTTAGCCATTGAAGACTTGCTTTGGCATTGTGGACAAATGTTTAAATAATTGCCTACCCTGGGGCTTCCACTTAAGAAAGGTAGGGACATCTGCAGTGCACCTTGGAGGACTGATTGCTGCCCAGCATGTGTGCATGATACATATCTTGTACGGACTTGTGGTTCAGTCATTGGTTCTTCAGAGGACTTTGGTAATGTGAAATAAAGTTGAAACTGCATGCCCGGATGACCAGCACTCCTGATTTTTCTGTGACCACTTGATGCTTGGTCTGGGATATGAATTCATTTCTTACATATCCGGATGTGGGAAGTGATAATTACAAAAAAAAAGCACTCTAAACAAGACTAGTGTGAATCTGAAACAGCTCATAGCAGAAAAAAGCACATACATTTTTGTGGCATGCTGGAAAGAAGGGAATGGAAAGTGTTAGGACATTTATCAGTGGATAATGCATTTCTTTTGTCCATTCTTGCCCTGTTTTTGACATTTTTGCTCCTGGACTTTGTACTGCACCTGCTTGAAAATGGACATTCTTAAATGTAGAATCTTTGTTAGTCAACAATATAATTACAGTTTTCTTCAATAAAACCAGATAATTGGCATTGCAAGATTCGTGCAGAGTGCATTTTTATTTTTGTCGAGTCTTTAAACAGACAGTAATGGCTCATTTGGTCAGTGAATGGTTGCATCATTAAGTGACTGCCATTTACAGTATATTAACATATTCCCCAGAGAATGTGTGTTGAATTTCTAGTTCTTCAGTGGATGTATGGAGGTTGCAAGCATGTTTTCAATAGCAGATAATGTGCAAAGACTGGTTTAAATCCAACATGCGCATAACCATTTTTTTCTGACTTAGTCACTAGGTTTTTGGCCTATTTTGGGGTATAGTCATTGTGGTATTTATACCAAAGGGAAGAAATGTTTCCAGATTAAAATCTGAAGGATATGTTTGGCATGTTTTGCCAGACAAATACAAAAGTAATGATGATTTATAATAAATAATACATATTTAATACTTCAATATGTTAACACTAGAAGAAGAGGGAGCTTTTTGGGTAAAGGTGGCTAGCATTCTTATAATTACTAACTGCTGCCTTTGTCAGCAATGTAATCTGTATTAGTTGTCTAAGGAATGCATTCCCCTGGCAAGAAAGTGGTATTTTATGTGGAACATTCTACCTTGGTTTGTGTTAAAGTACCTTCTTCAGCCTCAGTGAAACAAACAGAAGTTAATCTTTATTGTTGCAACACTCCAGATTATTCTCACATTTCACACATTTTCTGCTATATCACTAAAGTTAAATCGGCAGCATATTGTTCCAAGAACAGTTTAAAGACTTAATTTTATATATTGGCCACTGTTCTGGTCTATTTGTCACTGGTATACATTTCTTGGGGTAAAGGTAAGTAACTGTCATAAGCACTTTTCACCACACAGTGAAGTTAATTGTACCAGGGCAGGAAGGGATGATAACTTCTTTTGACCTGAGTGAGATACCTTTAATTATACAATGATAGATCATTAGTACTCAAAAACATGTACTCTGATTAGTCAGCCTAACCAGCATGCCCGTAGTAAATTGAGCATATACCAACAGAAAAAAGTCCGGTTGCTAAATTACCATTCAGCAGCCAGACTTTTCTATTGGAATATGCTATGGAGGGACATCATAAAAAAAGAGGAAAAGTCAGGTATGTTCTGGAAAAATAAAAGGATAGAAATATAGCCTATTTTCCTTCTTTTTTGCGCTGTCACTCCATAAATCTCAGCAGACTTTTGTACGTGTCAACTGTCCAAATCATAGCAGAACGTCCAGGTTTTTGCCTCATAGCAGCAATGGGGATTGTCTTTCTCCATTGCTACAGTTAGATAAAAAAAAAGACTGAACTCTTCTCCATTACTTTTGTTCGACAGCGCCGATATACTGTGCAAGTGTGGGAATGTAACTCCTGCACGCATGCGCAGTACATCAACAATCGCAGAATAATGGCAAACAACATAGAGGAACACTACGGCACCATTATACAAAGACATTTTTAAAGAAAAGTAACTAATTTGTTTCTTAAATAATGTCATTGCATAGCAGCACTGTCACACTTGTTGATGTGGGTAAATCCTGATAAACCCACTTTTGGGTTATTGCTTAAATATCAGTTGTGCTAAATAGAAGAATTTCCTGACATCTGATGCTTTATGGTGGTTAAAGGAGTTGGAGTTGTCAATCAAGGTGCCAATGTTTCTGGTTACCATCTAAGTTTAGAGTAGGATACTGACTATTCTTTAAGTTGAGGAAAACAGGGTTTTTCTTTTTTTCTTTTTTTCTTTATTTTTTTTACCTAAGAAGATAATATTGCATTTTTTTTGCATTTAATTTTAACCATTTTTCAGTCCATACTTGATTTGTAAGAGGTAACTTGTGCTGTTTGATACTATATTAGGAGATGATTGTACAATGACACCCAGCTGCTGTTAAGAATACACCTGGTAGAAGGGAGATATTTGTTTTCCCTACAGGGATAGAATGATGTATAAGAAGTATTCCAATACTTATCTTTGCTAGAGTAATTCACCATTTCCTATTGGCTACCTGCATGTCTAGAGGATACTCTCAGTGATTAGCTAAAGATGAAGTCACTTAAAATGTTGCATTGCCTAGACAGATGACTGTTGCTTTGCACTAGGCACTGCAAAAAGGAGAGTCTGTGGTAGCAAAGATCTCATTTAGATGATTGATGAGTACTCAGATTAGTATGATGTCCCTGACAAAATTTGTAAGGTTCTGACAAAACCCTGCAGTGGCATTTTTGTGTGTTTAGCAAAGTTTACCTGACAAAACCCTGCTCTGGGTCCATTAGCAAAGTGTACCTGACAAAACCCTGCAGTGGTGCAGTATGAATCTAACTTGTAAGGGACCAAGATTTGTAATGTTAGTGGCTCAGAAGATAGCACACTGATCTTTGATGCTGGGATGACTTGAAGACGGTTGGTTCAAGTCCCACACCTGCCACTGCCTTTCATTTTCTAGTACTAACACTGTAATTCTGCATAGGGGGTGCTGCAATCCTGAGGTGCCTTCCTTCAGATATGACTTTAAACCAATCCCCTATCTACTTGAGTTGATAGTAGTTCATGTTGATTATAAAGATGCACATGCATTTATTTTAGTCAAGTTTTTATTAAATTTTTTCCTGACATTTTACAACACAGATATGATAGTTTTCATGAATTTACTGTAAAAAGTTAAAAAAGGAGATATTCAATGCATCTTCAATGCATAATTTTATATATTGCAACACATTCACTTATACAAATCATTATTTACCCATCTCTGTAATTTTCCAGAACCTTCTTGTTCTTCTTATTCTTTGTAATGAATAATCATATATTGTATGTTCAAAATAATCAAAAGACATCTTAATGCAATCTTAACAATATTTTGATATCCACATTCTTCTAAATAACCATAAATTATACATCAAAATGTTTGCATCCGGATTTGTTAACAAATCCCAGACTTGTTTGACGGTAAGATATTGATGTACACAGAGTTCAGCATGCGTAAGTGTGTGTTGTGTGATATGGTATTGTGCCAAGGATCACCGGGATACCCAGTGGTTCGCACTCCCTCTGTTTTGAATGGTGTACAGTACTAGTTGTTGTGCATTGTCCTGTGCTTGGGAATGACTGATAGTCCTTTGTAGCCAGACAGCACTGCAGAGTGCTCCTGAAGAAGGCAACTAGTAATGTACAGCATGCTGTACCAAGTACAGGAGTTAGCTGTCTTACTCAGTAGCAATGTGTGCTGCCACCATGAATTACTGTGATTCATGAAAAAGTTGTATTCATTACTCATGCACAAGGTGCTTTGGACATTACTATATTGTGGCAATGAGGAGTAAGGTGTTGTGTGAGCTCCCATTGGTGGTAGTGGGGTCAAGGTAATGTGTGGAAGTGTTATTTTTTTCTTTTTTGGGTACAGGTGTGTTGCTGAGCAACATACTGGCAGGAGAAATGAATTGCTGTAATTATCAGTCTAGTAATAAGGCACAGTCTATCATTGCTGTCCCATAGGTCACACCGAATGACCAGCAAGGGCTGAACTAGTGCTACAGTGGTGAATACTGTATAACTGGATGGTGAGGTGTTTAGTATAAGGGGTATGTTATTGTTATGCAATGGAGCAGCATATAATTTATTTGACCATTCTGTTATGGTCATTATTTAATTATGCCATTGTCTATAGCTGTACCTTTTTCAGATGTCTATGACAGTTCTTATCTCTGGTGGCTAGTATTTTTCTTTGCATGCTGTTTACATTTAAATGGCAGTGTTGTTTGTGGGGCTGGCAGTAGCATTTGGGGGCACTGAAATTCTGAGAGGTGTATTCATCATAGACTCAAACTGAATTGATATGCTGTAATTGTAGTGTATGACTCTTGAAGGTATTATGTTATTTTTTAAGACCTCTGTTATGCCTTAGTCTGACAGTTTGCTCAGAGGATTAAGACTCTAGGCTAGGAATGAGCTCCTTTGTGTGGTCAGAGGTCTACTCACTTCTGTGCCTCGTCCTTTTTCTGGGATTTGGGGAGCTAAGCAATTTTTGGATGTTTCTTGTTTGTGGGCGCTTGTATTTCAGGTTATTTCATTAGGGTGTTCTACACATTCTGTTTTCCTTTTTAGTTCAAATGTAGTATTGTTTTATTTATGGATGTTAAAGCACTGTCTAATGAGTCCCTTATTTTCTTCAGTTTGGTCTAGAATTCCCTTATTTCTATGGTTCAATGAACAAGACATGAGAATATATCCAATACTCTTTCTTATCAGTCATCCATAAAGCTTGTGCTTCAGAATGTGAAGGGCTTGTTCCGATCATCTCTGTCCTAAAGATGCTCTTATTTTCAGACTGTCGCAACTCAATGCAGGGAGAATGCTTTTGTGAAAAATTACTATTCAACATAAGGATGAGCAGAGTATTAATTCCACTCTCTGCCAAATGCAGAGTTTTTCACTTTTTAGATCATAGGCTGGTAGAAGGTGGGAGAAACAATGAATAGGTCAGGAAGATGGTGCAGCTCACAGGTTAGAACTTCAGAAGAGATGGTGCATTTTGGAAATTGTTATGGTTCTAATTTTGATAGCATTGGGAAATTAACTGAATTTTTTGAAGTATTAGAGTTGAAGAAGGAACTGCCCAGTTATTTTAGATGAATTGTAATGTAGTATTCTAGATAGAATTTCTGAAAGGAAAACTACATTTGAACAGACACACAGCTGCTGAATTAAAGAGGCTTTTGTCTCTGGTGGAACTAGGCATGTCAGTAATCTGGACATTAAGAACTTGACCCATTTGTCTTCTACAGCTAAGTTTGTCAGAAATGTGTATTATTTCTTGGTAAGTGCATTTTTAATTGGGTTAGAAGGGGTGCCTTCCTGTCCTCTGTTTATGCAGACCATTGTAGTTTATTACGTAATAATAGCGTATCTTCACATCCTATGGAATGTTAGTGTTGGTGGAATCACAATGATGCAGTCCTTTCTAGAGTTAAGGATTAGGAATCCTCTTCTGGTTAGTCTTCTGAAAGTGGAGGCACCCAGTACATGAGAGAATGTCATCCTCCATACTAAATCAAGGAGTCTGATTCCTTGCATAGGCAAAAGACCATAACTGGGCCATCTTGCTTCATGGTAACTGAGAAGACCGTAGTTATAGGCAGCACTAAATGCTACTACAAGGATGCCTGTTTCATTCGGGGCAGCTGAATCCAACATTGGCCTTCTCTCCTTACTTAAATCTTTTGATCCCATGGGACCTTTCAGATGTGAAAGAAAGTGCTAAATATCTTTCAGCTTCAACTTTATTAACAAGCTTTTTGTAAAGCACCGGTAACATCAAAAAGTGAAACACGATGACATGACATAGGAAAAAAATACCATAAATGAAGAACAATTAACTGACGTAATTAACTGAAACAAGTCTAATCCAAACATGATATAAACAGTGAGGAAAACCCTAAGATTACCTTTTCTTCTTTGCTAACTACAGATTCAGGTTTGTAGTGCTGACTTCTGTTTCAATAGAAATGTCATCTTACTGTTCTTAAAGAAGGGCAAATGACATTCTCTCACTTGAATATTCCATCTGTATCACCTCTGGTTATTAAATGTGTGTACTCATACACACACACACACACACACACACACACACACACACATACACACACACACACACACACACACACACACACACACTTGAGCTGTTGATAAATAGGTAAGTATTCTTGATGTCCAGTACAATTTTGCCACTTTCTCAGTAAATATCACCTTGACCATTCTGTAAAATGGAACAAAGAACCCAATACATTCATCTGTGGAATGACACAGCGGGCTTGATTTCAGTTTTGTTGGATACAGTGCAGTAAAGTTGGGAAAATGTTGTCAGTGAGAGATCTTTCACAACAATTGACCAGGCTCTGGAGCTGCTATTTCAGAATCCAGTCTCCTGACAATAGTAAAGGTAGTCATGAGTGAGGGGAGTCAGCACAAATATACTGATTGTTTTAATAAGGACAGTGTCTTCTTTAGTCATTAATTTAGGAAATGCACATTTCTTAACTGGCACATGGTGGATAATTTGAACCCATTGTTTCCATGTGTGATTTTACCCTTGAGATGTCTATCTTTATGAATGCAGCCATTGTATAGAAATTCACTTCCCAGTAGACAAGCCCTTTACAATCCTTACAATTGCATTAGTGACAGTGGTCTTTCCTAGTTATTAGCTGTATTAAATGTCCACCCAGAGAGATAATCCCAAAACAAGACAGTGTCTTTGTCTACTTCCGTTAGTGTTTGGCTTCCAGTCATATCAGACTGGTTCATTTTACATTCAGTTCTCTGTGCTGAAGTTCTGTGATATGTCGTGTGACTGTGTTGTTACTGATGGCTGTATGACCTTTCCCTTTTCCACCTCTCACTGGTAAACAGTGGATTGATTCTATTCCATGCATCAGCTGGCTGTGTCTTGTTCAGCATGCTATGTGATGTAAATTATCTTGATGATTGTTGTGTTAAATGTTGTTTGCAATTTTCTTTCTTTTTTTGTCTTCCTTTCCTTGACCCCTCTTTACTTTACCAGTTCCATGTATGAAGGACCGAAGGATGAGTGAAGGGCCAGGTACTGCTGGTTTACCATTTTTCCTTTTCATGCTTCCAGTAACATGCTGCATGTTTTCTTCATGTTTCTTGCAGCATGCACACCATCTCAGTCTACTTCTGGTTTCACCCAGCAAGTATGATAACTTAATACTGTGAATAAAAGTAATTTTGACTATTGTGCTATCCAAACACTACTGATGTGGAAAATCAAGTCAATAAAGTCTGGGAAGACTATGACAGAGAGAGAGAGAGAGAGAGAGAGAGAGAGAGAGAGAGAAAGACACAGGATATAGAAAGGGGATCTTTGGATAATGTGCAGAAACTATGGGAGTGAATTATGGCTCAGGTAGTTATGTGGAGAGTAGGTATGAGGTTGTGAATATTGCTTTGTAAAGGGATCAAGCATTTTTGGGGAGTCATAGGAGAAGGGATTTGTGAAGGGAACTTTTTGCATACTATGATGAGGCAGAATATTAGTAATAATTCATCAGTGATCTAATGAGGACCTTGTGATGTTTCAAATGTTTTTGATGTGAATAAGCAGTCTAGGTAGTGTAGAAAAGCTTGCAGACAAAGGAAATGTTAGAGACAGGAGAGGCTGGCTAAGGAATCAGCAACATTTACAGAATGATTTAAAAATGGAGGAGAAAGGTGGCAACTCTGGCAGACAAGGGAGTTGAACTTATAGCCAGGGATGCCTAAAGAGCAAATACACAGTTGAAGGGGCTTGCATTGCTGTTGGGAGTAGGAGTGTTTGCCTTAATGAGAGTGTTGGGGTGGAATTTGACCCTAGCAGGACTCAGACAGGATAAAAGCACTGAAGAAGAATCCAGAAAGACTGGCAGGGATAAACATAAAGGGAAAATAAAGCAGAAGAAAAGTTTCCAAATGTAAAAGCTGGTGATCTTAGACTTGGAATTTCCATTTGTTGATGAGTTAGCTGATAGAGTTTAGTGTGTAGTTTAGTTTGGATGTAGACTGTGGCAGGCCTCCTACTGGATTCAAAGTAAGTTCCTTGAAAACACTCAGAAAATGGTTTGGTAAGTACTATATTACAACTCATGGAATGACAGATGATCTAGCTCCTGATATCGTTTGTGTGATTAAGCAGAAAGCATTGTAACTGGAGAGCTTTTGCAAAGAGTTGGGCACCACATTAATCTCAGAAGAACTGCCAATGCCATGTACAAGTAGGTTGAGGACAGAGAAAATTAAAGAACTGGATGGCTGAGAGAAAGTTGGTAAGAATAGGGTTTTAGAATAGTACATGACTGGGTTTAATGCATGGGTCAGTGAGAAGAAGACAGAGACTATACCCTATGAATTTCCTATGTCAGGATTTGACATGCACAGCTGGTGCATACATTATGGAATTATTGCTGCTCCAAAAGGAAGATACCAGGAAGTCTTGAAGCAGTCTGGCATGGGGCAACATGCTATGGCCCATCACTTACAAGCAGCATTGCAGAGTGATATAGACCTTAGCTCCCTGACCCTAGCATACTACAAACTACAAGGTGCAGCATAGTTTCAGAAGTGGCCAAGGGTTTGCATGTAGAGCATAGTTTAAAACACCATTTTTAAAAGAAATGTGGATAAATAATTATTTTTTTAGAAATCCAGGTTCGTAAATAGATTGCACAAGTCAGAGACAGTATGAGTGTTTTGAGAGAATCACAAAAGGTCTAACAGGAGTCTTTATTTTTCCAGTGTGAAAGTGTGTTGAGTTTTTTCACAGATGGAATATATTAAACAATAAAAATGTATTTAAAACAGTGTGAAAATGGATCTACTACTTCATAAACTACTTTGGAGAATTCCATTTACTTATTGGTTACTTCTCATAGAAAAATGGAAATGGTAATGCTCTTTTTTATCAAACTGACAGTACAAGTTTAGGCAACCTAATGATCACCTAGCTCAGTTTTGCATGTGACTTCCAACTATAAACAGCCACTGGGGTCAGCAAAACAGGCTAAAAAAGTATCTCTTTTCCTGTATTTATTGGGAGAGAAGGTTCTAGATGTGTGCAGTATTTTATTTTTATTTTGAGAATGCTGACTAAATGGCTGATTTACAGATAGTGATGAGGATGTTTGATGCTTACTGTTACCAAAAACTTGTTTCATGTGAAACATACATATATTTTATTTTTTTACAAGGTAGTAAAACAGAATGTATGTAACCCATTTAAATAAGCTGAAAAGTCAAACATCACTAAGAGTTAAAATTGCTTCTGGCAAACTCTTTCTGTGAAAAGTTGCTTAGGGGCTGTGATTTGGCTTCATGCAATATTTTTAATATTTGTAGTACAAAAAAAGTTACAAAAGACCAAGTAAAATACGTATTAGGGAATATGCTTATTTGGACATCATACAAAAAATAAATATAGATTTTGTCACAAAATGTTGATCACATAACTCTGAAAGTAAGATGAACACTCTTGTATTTTAGGTATTGTGCATTTTTCATAATAGTGTTATTTATATTGGAAACAATGCAGGAACTGTGGCAAACAATCATTTTGCAAAAGATGTATAAATCACAAAAAGTTTACATATGTAAACCTCAACGAATGCTGTTTATGCTACTGTGCACATTCAAGCTGGAAAAAGCAAACAATATTTTTTATGAATGTTGTGAATGATTAGCTTACTAAAGGCAAGGAATGGTACATTAAAGCACAGAATGACAGGGAATGAAGTTTAGTTCAGGAGCAGGAAAATATGATTATTTAATGCAGCATATTTTAAAAAGTTTGCTGGAAAGGCTTAATTGCAGATGTGAGTAATTTATCTCCCTGTACTCAGCAAAAATAGTGCCAGGCAGTACAGATTACATTTGAAACAGAAGGAGAAACGTATATTGTTTAATTGTGTTGACTTCCAACAAGTTAGTCCCACTAAACCCATGATCTACTTTTAGGAATGCCCTGATTTAGTCGTCAGGCTAACTAAAGGAATTGTGGTTATGGAACAAGGAAAATTCCCATACTTATTTTAAATAGAATTTTTTTTATGGATGAAACAATGTGTTAAAATGTATTTGCTATATAATGTTATGAGTTTGTAAACATGTTGCATATGAATGAATGAAATAGAGATTAAAATATTCCTGCTTCCTTTGAAGTGGCTATGGGTGTGGCAGTATGGTGATAGGTATTGCTTAAGAGCTAGAGGGATGTAGGAAAGGTAAAATAATGGGAAGAGGCTAAGATGACATTTGGACTGCAGGCTACAGACTACCTTTTCTATCACGGAGTCATATCAGAGTATAAAGGTTCATAGGTGTATACTAGGCTAACAACCACTAGGGCCTTTTAAAGCCTAGCCATTCATCCGAAATCTCTGACAAGTTCTGGTACCCTTGATAAGAGTTAGCAGGGGCTTGGGAGATGAAACATTTACAAGTGGGAGCCTGGAAGATGAACCATTTACAGACTACCTATGTCCATTAGAGACACAGATGCCAAACCAGGTTCCCCATCCAGCTACATAGGCAAAAGAAAAGGATAGGGGGATCATAAGATAAAGGCCTGCTCTGTTAGAGTTTTTGGTTGAATCTAGAATAGAATCTGCTGTTATAAAGGGACAATTAGTAGGGCATATAAAATATTGCACAATAACTATAGCGATCAATCAGAGGAGGTTAGAAAATATTGAGAAGACAGACTGGATAAGCAATTCAGAAGGAAATAATGAGATGACATATGCATGGCTCCCAAATACTTAACAAAGTTTAGATGATTTAGGAGTATTTGCATTCTTAAGTTTTTTTTTCATTTTTGTTTTTCACTTAAGTGAATCATCCAACCTGGTTATTTAGTTTTACGTTTGCATTTCTTAATTTATTTGTTTTAAAAATAAGGGTACTAGTGGTTTTAAACCAAAAGAAGGGGTGTGCTAATTATTTAATTAAATGTTTAATTGTTTTTTACTTATTATTAGATGTCACAAATGTATATATAATGTAAGTTTTTAGTGAAGTTTGTATTCTGAAGAAGTCATTTTGATGAAAGCAGTGAATAAAAGAGTGTTACACAAATTTTGGAGTTGTCTCTACAATGCTGTTTTGTGGTTTTTAGTTGGTTATTGTCTATTTTACCACAGTTGGTTTGGTTTATTTGCTGGTTTTGAACTTCTTGTACATTCCATACCCTATACCAATTGGAACTGACACTGTATCAACATTTACTTTCTTCAGTACTTTGTCCAGTTCTCTAACAGTAATTTCTTTCTCAAAGCCTTCATTTTTTTTACTTTCCATTCTCTCTTATTTTCCTTATTTTTACTCGTATACATATTTTCCACATACTGTACTGCAATACTCATAATGTCCTATTGTTTCTTTTTAGCTCTCATTTTATATTTCTCATTTCTCTCATTATATTAATACCCTCCTTTACTATTTTAATCAAGTATGCAGATACTTCCTCCCTTCTCCCTTGTAAATAATAGCATTACCTAAATGTATTTAGTTCTCCATATCATAATACTCTATTCTATTGTTCTCCAAATAAATTCTCTAATACATTTCTATATATTTCCCATACACCAGTTTCTCTTTCTTTCTTATACCATCCTGCCAATGAAAAAAAAAACATGTTTATACGTCTTTTTAAATTTAGTCTACCTTTCTTACTGTTTTTTTATAAAATTCCTTCATGGTTACATGATCCTTCCCTAACTTCCCATAATTTTGCATATATTCATTTTATTCCCTTTCCTGTTTTACTCCCTTTCTTGCATCACCTCCACCCATATTGCTAAATGGTCTGAAAAGCCGATCACATTTGTAATACCATCTGCTAACCCTAAGCCTTCTGGTAACACAAAGTAATAAATTTCAGAGCCAAGTGTCCCCCTTCTATAAGTCCATTGACCTTTGCTCCACACAGCTAATTTACCACGTTATCACTTCCTGTATTTTTTATATCCTTTTTTCTTCATTTCCCCTTAAATCACAATTAAAGCCCCCCACAGTTATGATTTTCATGTAACTACCACATAGTCTAATATTTGTTGAAACAGATTATCACTTTCCTTGCTCCTTGCCATGTATATGCATATAATGCTATAATTCTATAAACATGTCCTCTCCACCTCACTTCCACAACAGTTAAGCTTCCCATCCTTAGCAATGTTGCAACTACTATTTTCATTACTTTTTATACAACACAACACAACCATTCCAGTACAGTGCTCACTTCCTAAATTCTATATTATATTTCGACCGCACAATTTTTTTGTTTGCAGTCTTTCTTCACTTGTCAGGAATCTTACATCTTCTAACAGAATAATATCCATGTCATATTTTATCCCTCCTACAGTGTTAATACTGTAAACATTTCCTGAAAGTACTCTACGTTTCTTGTTTTTCCTTCTTTTCAAATCCAGGGGAAACATTTTTTAAATTTTTGTTTTCTTATTTTTACTCTTCCCCAGTTAAATATTTTTCCTGGGTTTATTTATAAATAGTCATTCATCCTCACAACCAGAATTGTCATTGGCTAGAACTTCAAAGAACGTATTAGTATCAACCCCTTTTCCTGATCTCTCTTCCTGGATACACTGTCTTCTCATTTTCTCCCCTCTGTATTTTTTCTTCTTCTCCAGTTTCTTCTTCACCTAGTTCACCTTCTCCACAGCTTTTGCTGTCCTACATTGTATATATTTTCCCCTTTTTCATTATTTACTGTTTGCTTTTGAAAATCCATCCAAATGCAGCCCTTTGTTTTCTATACAACCTGCATTCAAGAACATACCTTCTCACTATATTTCCTTTCTCCCCATGCTGGTTATATTATACCTTGTCACAATCATTAATTAAATGAGAAACGTCCCAACAAAAGAGACATGTTTAGGTTTCTCAGCATGTCTTAATGTCCCTCTATGACCAGACAGAAAAAAGAAAAATGATACTTGGTAAATGTTTCACCATCAGTTTTTTTTCACATTTCAAAACAGCTTCCAATGTCCATCCTCCATTCCATAAGTTTCCCTCATCTCTAACCTTCACATTATTATCAAGAGTTTCATACAGATCCCGCATGTATGTTTAAGAGAGTTGTCTTCCAGTTCATCAATTCTAAATTGCAAAGTAACATTTTTTAGCACTTAAGTTATTACCAGGAAGCAATTGTTCCACAGATAAATGTCCTTCTTTACGTTACACAATTCTAGAAATGTCATCATCAGTCCATCAGTTTCAAATGTTAAATCACAAAAAATCTCTATCCCAATATGTTTAAAAGCCAGAGTAGTTACCAAAATGTCTCATGTATAGTATTTGCCTATTGCAATGTTATGTTTTTGTTCTTATTCTCACAGTTGGTCTTCTGTTCTTACAAAAAAAAAGTTTTGCTTACAGTTTGTTGCTGTTCTCCCTGCTGCATATGTTTTAGTTACTGCATTATCTGCTGCCACAAAACCAGCTACTGTACCTCAGAGTTACTTTCTGCTTTTCTCATTGACTTTTAGTCATTGCTGCATACGTTTTAACTGCTGCAACATCACATTGCTGATTTTCAACATTACCATCCTAAGCATTTCTGAAAATGTTATCACCTCACAAAACTGTCACCTAGATCATCCCGCTACATTATTTTTAACAGGATATCATCTGCAAGCACTCATGACACCAGTTGTTACAAGCACCACTTTAACAGATTCACTTGCTTCCTTCTGCATGGAGACAGCTAACCACTGCACATTTGGAACATCCACCACATGGGAATCTTTGATGAAGTTCTGAAGTTCCATATTGCACATTTTTTTCAACAAATTCATTCTTTCCACCGTAAAATTCTCTATAGCTTTTCTCTCCTTTTGCATGCTGCTGCTTCCCTTAGGCCTCTTCTCTGCTGCTGTAGGAGCTCCTCCTGTACCTTCGAGCAGCTCCAAAGAGTAGGGGTCCTTTATTTATATACAAAAAAACTCTTATTTACAAAATATTTACATATTTTGCAAATATTTACATATGTACAAATGTATAAATATACAAATATGTTTACACATATTCATAGTTTCCTTTACAATCCTGCTAAATTTTCATCCCTATTAGACCCCCACTAATTTTTCCATAAAATCTGATTTTATTGTTTAATTGTTTTTATTTAATTGTTGTTAAAATTAATTTACCACTAAACAGAATTTCATTTATTATTTTATTCCATATAACCTGTATAACATAAAATGACTTTATACACTCTTTTAACATATTCTTTACTTCTATTTTTATAATATCCCTGTTTAATCATATTTATGCTTATTTTATCCACTTCTTTTGCATCATCAAAAAAATCTTCTTTACATAGTTTTCCCCATATATTTTTTACTCTTTTTACATTTCAAAAATGCAAGTTCAATAGTTTCTTCTTCTTGGCAATGTAAGCATATTCTATCACTCTTCTTTTTGTATGGCATATTTCCTTTTACTGGCAATTTATCTATTACCAGTCTCCACAGAAAATCTTGACATTCTACTTTCTGATTACACCATTTACTTCTTATTTTTATAGCATTAATTTTTTTTCATCTGTTAGATTTTCCCATGCTTATATATATATATATATATATATATATATATATATATATATATATATATATATATATATTTTTTTTTTTTTAATTATTACATTCTTATACCATACTTTTCTATCTTTTTCTATATCATCAATTTTTTTCCACAAATTCATTTTTCTTGGTAACGTTTTATTTCTTCATTTATATACTCCTTTTCTCTTTTTACTCTTTTTACCATACTCCAAATGTTGTCATACTTATATTTATATAGTTTTACTACTAATCTCTCATCTTTTTCATTTATCCACTTTAACACTTTGTATACATTTAATGAAGCAGTTTATACCACTCGGTTAATTAACCCTAAGTCTCCTTCTTATTTATTTACATACAAAACTCCTCTTTTTACTGGGTTTAATCTAGAATCCCATATTAATGAAAACAATTATCTGCAATAATTCCTTTTCAAATGTTGTTGGCAATATAAATACACTTGCTAAGTATGCAATGTTTCTCAGCATTACTGAGCTTATCAAATAAGTCTGTTTTCTGAATAACTTATATGTTTGCTTTATTTTTCTATTATTTTTTATCCCATCGAATTCTGCTTACATCTGTATTCACAAATTTTATACCTAACACAGAAATTTCATTCATTGTAAAATATATACCCCCAATCTTTACCACGTCAGCTAAACCTTTATTTTTCTATTTATTTACAGTCATTCCTATCATCTTTAGACACTCATTTGTGTAAATTATTACTTTTTTTATCCTGATTTTGTTTTTTGCAATTATTATAATGTCATCTGCATAACATGACTGTAATTCTTTACCCTTCATGTGTCATATACCCCACCTCCTTTATTTTGTAATTTAATTCATATAATATCACATTCATAACTAATGCAAAGACTACACAACTCATTGGACATACTTATCTTACACCACTCTTCATATGTACCTCTTGGCTTAACCAGCCATTTTCAAGCATTTTTACTTAATTATTACTATACACTGACATGCATATTTTCACAACATTCTCAATTATATTATATTCTTTCATTGTTACCCATAAGAATTCATGTCCAACTGTGCCAAATGCCATATTAAAGTATCCTATCATGATTTTCGCTTCTTCTTTTCTGTTCATATCATCCACAGTCTCTCTGTAATTAATAATTTTGACAGCACTTACCCTTTATACTATATATGCTATCTTCCATAATATTTTCCATTTTAGTTTCAAATCTCGTTTGTATTATTTTCATAAATATCTTATAATCATTATTATTCAACACTACTGGTCTCCAGTTTTTTAATTCTCTTCTATCTTCCTTCTTCCATATGAAGTTAAGTATTCCACTACATTATTCTTTATACATAAAATCTTCATTTAACCATTCATTCAAAAATCTTTAAAAAATATTTTTTGCCAGTCCCTTAATTTTTATGCATTTCATACCCTATTCCATCTAGGCCTGCAGTCAAATCTGTATTTACTTTCCCTAATACTTTATCTGGCTCATTTAAAGAAATATCCTTTTCCAATTCTTTATTTTTTTTCTGTTAACTTTTTTTTTACTCTCCATGGTTTTTACTACCTTCTTTTTTTCTTTAAACATTTTTGCACATATTGTACTACACTTTTCATAATAATTTCCTGAGTTTCTTTGATTTCTCCTTTAACATTTTTTTCTCTCATTAAACTAGCATCTTCCTTTACTAATATGCTTAAGTAACCTGATACTTCTTTTTCCTTGTAAAAAATATCTTTGCTTATATAACAATTCTTGTATTTTTCTTGATTTCTTTCATCTATTTTTTTCTTTGTCATAGTACTTTCTATCATTATTTTCTAAATCTTTTAATCCGTTGTTATGTGTTCTTTTATGTTTTTCTCTATATTTCTCACATCATATTGCTACTGTAAAAAACGTTTTTTATTATTTTTCCCTAAATATCTTCCACTATTCAAACCAAATTGTATAAAATGTTCTTATGGTAATATGATCTTTACATCAATGTGTTACTAATCTCTTTGCTTTTTCATTACATGCTTTCTCATTTATCCTTTTTATTCATTTGCCTGTTTTATATATTCCTTGTTTTCTTTTATCTCTAGCCATATTGCAAGATGTTCAGAAAATCCTGTTTCAACTACCTCCCCTTTTCCTATAACTAAACCTTCTGATACTATACTATAATCTATTTCAGTTCTATACAGACCCCTTTTGTAAGTCTATGAATTTTTGTCCTAAAGTTTTAACTTACCACATCTTATAATGTCTAACATTTTCCTTATATCATTTCCTCTCTTTTTACGCTTGCCTCTTAAATCACAGTTAGTCTCATGTCAATATAATATTCATATTTATCACTATATAGTCTAAAATCTGATGACATAAGCTTTCCCTTTTTTTACAGTTAGTATAAGCATACAATGTTACAATGTTATATACTTGTTCTTTCCATTTTAAATCAACAATGATTAGTCTTCCCACTTTTGCTAAAGTTACATCTAATATAATTACTGTATTTCTTCAGAATATGGCTATTCCAGAACATCTCTCATTTCCTAAATTCCAAATGTTTTTTCTTCCATATAGTTTCTCTGTAATCTTTCTTCATTTGTTAAAAGTCTTGTGTCTTCTAATATAATTACATCTACATTATGTGCATTACACTACTGCAACATTCCTATTCTTCTTCCTATAGTAATACTATTCACATTTACAGAAAGCACTCTAAAATTTTCATTTTCCCTTTTCCTTAGATTCATGGTTTTATAAGTACATAGCTAATAACTGGGCTAGCTTTCTTAACAGGCTAATGTAAGCCTAACCAATTTCCTTCTAAAAGGTGAGAAGTAAACACTGTACCTTGTGTTTGTGGTTCAAACAGCTTAACCACTATACCAACCCCCAATATTTGGCTTGTATATATTGTTTTTCATCCATTTCCTTTATTTTTTCTTTTGTACTTACCCTTTACATTTTTGCTGTCATTTACAGTTTACCAATATAATTATTTTTTTTCTTTGTATTGCCTACTGGTTTGTCTTCATCACTTATTTCAGAACATTATTCTGTATCCTCTTTATGTTTTTACCTCATCTAATTTTTCTTTTATTTCTACTACTTCTAAATTTTCTTCTTCTTCTTCATTTTCATCTGTTTCTCTTTCCTTTTTCCTTAGTATTTTCATTTTTACAATCTATCCATAGATATCCAACTTTATTACATTTGTAAAATTCCAATTCACATTTTTTGCATCATGTCCCATTTTCTCACACATATAGCATTTAACATTTTCATTAATCACAGTTACTTATCAAATGTCCTTCTTTTCTACAAAAAAAAAATATGTTTTGGGTTGTCCCTAGTATTTTACAACACCCCTCTTCCCTTCCACATTTATTATGCTTGGTATATGTATATATTAGCTCTTTCTGTTTTTAACATAATATTACAATCCCAGGCACCAATCCGTACACCCCTTTTGTCATAAACTGTTGCAATGTCCAGTACTTCTTTACGTAAAGATTTCAAATTTTCTTTCTTTCTCTCTTTCTATCTCTGTTTCAAATTGTACAGGAATGCTCTTTTTTGCTTCCCTGTTAAATACTTGTATCACATAAACACTCCATGGGTTACAATCTTTATTCTCCAAGAAAATTTTCCACTAGAAGAACAGTCTCAAATATAATGCTACAAAATGTTGCTTTGTTAATAAGAATAAATGCTCTTACCTCATGTGCTTTTAAACCCAAAGGAGCTATTAAATTGTCCCACACTTCATACCTATCTATTTCTTTGTCTTCTTTACATTGAATCCTTACCATGTACTTGTGTTTTTCATTTTCTTCTGTGTTATTTTCTGCTACTCCACTTTAGCCTTCTTTTACTTTCTCTGCATATGTTTTATTTTCCAGCTCACTACTATTCTTCAGAATTGTCTCTGCATCTTCATTTTGTATTTTCTCCTTAATGTCCCCCAGGAAACATCTCCTTCATTTTCTGGCTTACTCTCCACCACCATTTCTTTAAGTAAATCATCCTGTCACCCTCAAAACTGGAGGGTTGTAATTATACATACATTATTATAAACATCCCTCATTTGCTGACTCATCTCCATCAAACAGGTTCCTTTGAAATATTTCCTCAGAATCCTGCACACATTCTCTGGTCTAGATATTTGCTTTCTCCTTCATTTCTTCCACTACTCCATCATCTCCTTCTCTCTCTACATCTACCTCCTTGTTTCTCCAGGCCACCTCTGCACCTGGAATGAAAACAGGAAGTGCTATTCAAAAATGGTTCCTACTCACAACAATGATGAATAGGGGAAGTTGCCTGATGCCCAGGCCAAATTTCCTCTACTAGTATAAATACCACCACAGGTCTCCCCTGAAAAGAGGCCATTGGCCTAGTAGGACTGACCTGGTTAACAAAGAATCAATAAAATAAAAAAAAAATGGTTAGAAACAATGGAGAGCTGATCCTGGCCTCTTCTAAGGGAAGTTCATTTTGTAATGATGTTAGCAAAGTTTCAAAAGTATCACAGCTTCTAGCTTATCTGCTCAGTGACATAAAAATATAAAACCTTGATCATGACCCAGGCAACCAAGGTCTGATCAGTGGCTTGGGTGCATGTTGGATCTGGCAAGAGGTAGGCAAGGTATGATGAGGATTTCTTCCTGCCATCCTCTGGGGATAGTCAGAATTGATATATGGGTGGGACATGGCAGCTCCTTCTGTTCTGGGACTATCCAGAGGAGAGCAAGAGCTGGTTTGAGAAAGCAAGTCAGTTTATATGTGTGTTGGGGGGTGGAGTGTCTGCCTATGGACCCTGAGCAGATCCACTCTGAAACGTCTCATTCATCACTCCTTTTAGTCTCTGGATGACATCAACATGTAGGTGAGGGTGGGTAAGGCCAATAACATGTCTAACCAAAATATCCTGCCTCTAAAAGCAGCAGTGGAATCTTCCAGGGTCCTGTGGGAAATCCCATTGTCCCCAGTAATGAGGAAATGGTGATAACCCCAGCCCAAAGGAGTTAACACATGACCACATCATTCATCTGCATTAGGAAGGTAGGACAGGGAATTAGGGGAGTCAAGGTGCAATAAACAAATAATAAACTCCTCCACCAAAATATCACTACCAAAAAGAAATAAGAACAAAAAAAAAACTGCTAGCTAAATCACAGTGGAAAGTGCCGCATCCTGATATGTTAATGTTGTGAAAGTATAGAATGTGCCTGTCTAATATCATTTACACCATCAGAATGTGAAATTATGCATTTCATTTATTTTGTCTCCTTTTAATTGACTGGGGAAGTAAACTGTAATTGCGTAATAAGTATATATTAATGAAGTATATATAGTAAGATTAAGGAAAGGAGGCAGGTTTAAATAAACCATGAGTTTTAAACAATAGACCACAGCAATGATCGTCAGTGATTCACTGTAGCATTTAAACATTTACCAAGGATTCATAAGGCTTGATATTGAAGGCCGAGTATCCTCAGAGAACTGGAAAGTTCACCAAAAGTCTTGTGACATGTACTGTTTAAAATCTTGTTGAAATTATGGGATATCTTTTTTTGTTGTTTGTTTTATGATGAATGAAACTGAGATTCATTTGTTCCATATGTATATTTTTTTGTCTTTTTATCAGTAAGCATTCATATTGTTTCTTTTTTTCCCAGTGGCTTCTGCTAGCATGACCCGACTCGCCCGTTCACGCACTGCCTCCCTTACCAGTGCTAGCTCTACAGACGGAACTCGTCCCAGAGCCTGCACCCATTCAGAGAGCACTGAAGGAATGGGGCAGATCAACCACACCATGGAAGTGTCATGCTAAAGAGGTGGACACGAATGCTGGTGGAAGAGTGAAGCTCTCTGCTGTGATGACATCAGTATGAACTCCCATCCCAGAAAAATGTAAACATTCTGTATGCCATTTCTTTGTGGCATTTCTGCCAGTTTTTGTTTGTTTTCCCCTGTTTTCTACCATACTGAGAGGGAAAAGGATGCATTTTAATGGCTGATGATGTGCTCATCCACAGTCATTTTGCTAAGCAGGATTAAGTTAAAAAATGCAACAGTTGTAAGCCAGTCAATATAAGTGGGCAGTACTGGATGTCTTAGTGTTATGGCACTTAATTTGTCAGGATCGGGCAAATATTTGCATTAAAAAAAATCCTCAAATGCTTCTTTTAGGACTGAATGCTAAACATTGCAAAGGTAAAAATGTGAGTGGATTTGTCTGGGCATTTGAAGTGAAAATCTATGCCAGACAGAGAACAAAAAGTAGTATACAACAGAGTCTGTTGAACTGGTATTGTGTTATTTGTGTAAACTAAACCCATCATGTAACGTGAGAAGCAAATCACTGAAATAGTTAACTCTACTATCCCTCATGGGCCACAGTGCTTACTGCACATGGTGAAGTTGTCTATGTAAATTCTAGCTGACATTTCTTTGAATGTGGATTCTGACCATATACCTTTGCCACTGGTTCTTCCCTTTGCCCTATCTGTTCCTGCTGGGAACTGTTTGATTTCACACCAGTTATCAGTAGTAACAAGCTGCTGTCCTTATCTTTTGTGTTGCTACATATTAGCTAATTAGTTTGTTTCTTATGTAATGAGAGCATTGCATGACATTTTTGAAAACAGGAATAGAATGAAATATGTGTGAATCAAGTGTTACTAATTATATCCCTGAGTAATAGAATAAAGTATGTTTAAATGTCCTTTGACATGCTTTGTAATTTGCAAGTCGGTGTTCCATGTTTAACTATTAGCCAGCAGGCCACTATATTAAATCTAACTACATAACAGTCCTTGTAGCAACAATTGAAGATCTGATACACAATTTGTAAACCAGTGCTTTGAATAACAGTTTTCTTTGCGTAATGCTCAACAAAGAAGTATAAGCTTAAAAATGTTTGCCAATTTAATGCCTAATGATTACAATTCATCCTGCTGCCCAGAGGCCCGCCATTGGGGGAGCATTAATAAATGAGAGAGACATGAATGAGTCTGATGTAGACGTAGAAGGCGATTACTTTAGATTAAATTTGTGATGCTGGGACAAGCAGTGAGTGTTATTAAATCTAGTGTTCAAGATGATATGCATAATGAAAACCACTACAGCATAATTCGTTTCTGGGGCTAATGCAAAACAAGACATGGAATATATATATAGCACCAGATAAAATGTTACACTTAGCAGCCTCTAGAGCTCATGGAGTATCTAAAAGATGTGGCATAGGATGGGGTAAGAGAGAGAGGGGTTACTGGGGGTATGACTCCCACCTAGCAATAAACGCTTCGCTCCATCTAACTTTTCTGGCAAAAAAAAAAGTCTAGAGGCAGGCATCACATTTGATTTAGACAACAGAGCCCTACAAGACAGTCTACTACATAGAGTCCTTTGGAATTTGTACCACTCCAGAGAAGCAGAGTTTCTGTTGGATTCAGATCTAGCTTTGAACTCTGCTGTGGACCTCCTTCAAGCTAAAATGTAAATGTTTGTTTTTCCTTTTCCAGGTTTGGGAACCATTCCTGCAAAAAAAAAAAAAAATTATGTACAGTTGGAAATCCTTAAAGAGTAAGTTTTTGTTTCCCAACAATACCTCTTGTTTATGTGGCAGACCACATGCAGTGGAAGGACTCATGTATAGTTACTGAATGTGTAGATGATGGAAGAAGTGTTTTGCCATCTGGAATTTATTTTGTCTTTGGCAAAGGAGGGGCTCTTCTTCAGATTCTGTATGTTTCCTCCATATTGTTTAATAAATGATTGCTCTATATAATGTGAGCTTCAGTAGTAGTATGGCTAATGCAGGTAGACTTTTGTATTTTATTTTGTTGTACAGTTTCTGATCCCCCCATTGTTAAACCATAACTCTACTGCAGGGAAGTGGGGAAGAGGGGGGATCACAGAGGAAGCCATTTGATTTTTGTTATGCATGTTTGTTAATGCGGAGTTGCTGTGCTCAATGTATGTCATCGGCTTAGATGATAGTGGCATTATTTTGTGATTAATGGACATGTAGGGAACCTGTGAGTGTATTAGTATTGCTGAATATCCATTTCTTTCCTGCTGTACATTTCAGGCTGTAGCTATGAATTATGGGTTATGTGGTTGGTTTGTTGTTTATGTATAAATGTGCATTGACACCAGGTGTATAATATATTATCCTGTAGTACTTCTGAATCTGTGCTAGTTTGCTAATTGCAGAGGGTAATGTAGTATAGTGGTCCCCTGCCTTTCTGTGTGTATGGTTTGTGGACTCTGTGCTGCATGACTGTATATAGGATAACTAGTTGTAAGGGGTGTATCCTGTCTCTTTTACATGTTTGAGAATTGAAGTCCATATGCCTTTTTGTACTATAGTTGCATTAATTGTGATATCTGGCTGTACTTACACTAGTGGCCAGGTTTGTTTCTATAGTTAATTCAGTTGTACAGGGGAGGGGCTAATTTAGTATTGCTTTCTGTTTTCTTAGTATAGCCTTCATTTATCTAGTTGCTTCATGCAAGCATGATAAAAATGACAAATGCTGTGATCATTTATAACAAAAAATATTTTTTAAATAAATTGTGATACTCTGTCTGACCATGTGTAATAACTGAAACAACTAAATTTATACAGCATTTAATCTTAACTTGGCAGGAAATGGAAATAAATCATTTACCTTGGCTGAGGGAGTGGATTGTCCTATACAGTGTTCTGTTTCCACAAGGAATGTTCCACTTTCTGCATCTGAGAAGGCAGAAGCACTAGAGGGTGTTTTTTCCCTCTGGAGGCCTGAAGCAGATGGAGTGGCTAGTTATTGTTTGTATAGATTCTTAGCCTGTAAAACACAGTGTATGTGTATAAGTAAGTCATGCAAATAAATGCACGTTAGCGTATGCATCCATTTGTGTGTTTAAAAATGTTATATTTGTATATGTGTGTGAATATTATATATATATACGTATATGTATATATATATATATATATACATATATGTATATATATATATATATATATATATATATGTGTGTGTATATAGTTTAACTTTAGCTGCTTGCATTCCAACTGCTCATTGACTAACTTCTCACAGCTGAATGCTTGCTTGTGTAGTTGAGTTTGTGCAAACTGAACTCCTATTCATACCCCCGGTCTTTTAATATGCTTTCTCTAAGTGGGTGTGACCTCAGCGATAGTATACAAAGAAATCCATAGTATGTGGGGTCAGCTCTGCCATGTCACAAGGTGCAAGGTGGGTAAGACTCTGCATTGTACTTTTGTACTCTTTTCTGTGTAGTTCTTGGGTCGCAAGTAGAAACATCAGCAAGCAGATGGCAGTGAATTCGTCAGCTCATATAGCAGTTCCACAAGTGTTTGAAATCACACACTTTAACAGATATGGACTGTAGCACATCTGCAGTTTACATGGCCCTTTTCATGACATGGATAGCCCATTCTTTGATATATTCTAATATGTGTTTGTTATGAGGGATTTCTCACATAGCTCTTCAAGCTTTGAGTAATATTCCTTAACAAGCTTTGCATATAATATACTGTGTATCATAGCCAGCTGCGGGATTATTGTTTTGTTCATATCTATGTGTATAACAGTGGGCTTGTTATACGTGTGTGTGTGTGTGTGTGTGTGTGTGTGTGTGTGTGTGTGTGTGTGTGTGTGTGTGTGTACATCAATGGATATCAAGGCAACAATCCCAAAACACAAGAATCAGGCACAGCACAGAGTCAAGTAATGGAGAGCAAAGTCTAACAAATTCCTGAAGGAACTAAAATGGAAAGGCAATAACTGTTCTATGTAAAAATCAATATTCTGTAAAGTGGAACAACCTACATAAACACCTTTCACCAACAGTTCAGTTTTAAATTCTAAATCTGTGGTTAACCAACCTTGGGAAATGGAGAATATGTTTTTTTTTTTTTTTGTAAAACAAATTAGTTTTCATGAGGTTGTTTAACTTTAAAATGGGAGTATAAATGTTGGGAGGTATGATGGCTCATAAGGGGTTCTGCATTTTCCAAATAAGTTAAATAAGTGTTAATTATTTAGCTGACTTTAATGCACAGTAATGGCTCCTTTTGTGTTATACACCTTTGTGTGAAGTAGAGTCACTACAGGAAACAGGAGTTTAGCATGTATGGGTTAGACTGAATTAGAGTAGTATTCTGCTGTATTGCAAATATAGTCAAGTTTCATCGTGTTTATCTGACCTTGTTATATCTTGCCTTGTTAAATGTGTATGTATGTATATATGGGTCTACTTGACATGATCGAAATGCCAGTAGACCAACTTTTAAAACACTGAAACCAGAAAAGTGAAGTTTCATAAGAGTGAAACTTCACTATCGCGACGTTCAGAACACAGAACGTTTCAAATGCTGACTTTGCCAGCTGTGCGGAACAGGGAATATGTTCATTTCTGCACTGTAGTCTGGTCTCGGAGAAGATACATTTAATTTGCATGGGGTTTGGGGGATGCAGCCCCCCTACAAAAACTTGAAAGTAGAAAATAAATAATTGCGTTTATGGAATTGAGAAATGTGTAATGAATATTCACGTTGGTGCTGTAGATACTATCATGAATATTCAGTGGGATTTTCTTTAGCTGTGCAGGTATTGGTTGGTGGGTGGGGATGTAGGTGAGGTTAGGTACGTAGTTTGGTGTTTTAAAATGCTAATGTACTGTTGCTATGGTATGAGTTCTTAGCTTTGTATATTCATTAACTGGGAGGTAGGTCAGAATGTTTTTCCTTTGGTTTTGTGAACGTCGGGTATTTAACATGTCAGCTTTGTGAGTTTTTGATTTTGTGGTTTTGGTGTTTAAAAAGTCAGTCTACTGGCATTTCTATCATGTCAAGTAGACATATATATATATATATATATATATATATATATATATATATATATATATACACTAGATTAGATATAACTATATCTCTATATCATCTTGGAATCACAATAATTTATTTCTAGGAGAGCTGCCTTGCTAATTATCCCTAAAAGGATAATGTGGTGATTTCTAGGAGAGCTGCCTTGCTAATTATCCTAAAAAGGATAATGTGGTGTGATGCTGTCTGTCAATTTGCCTCCATTATGTGAAGGTGTTTTGCGGTATCAGTAACATAGGCTTGGGAATTCCTGGCTGCTTTTGTGAGTACATTTGGATTTTCACTCAGCATTCCACTAATATGCTGTCATTGTTTTATATAATGTTTTGTATAAAGTGGTTCATCTGACGAATGTTTTCATTAGCTAACAAAGACAAGTTTGTACATCTTCATAATTAAAAGAATGTAATACAACAGCCATCAGTGTCACCCTTTTGTGTCAGCAGCAGTTATACTGGCACATTACTGGCAACCCTACTTGCTGACTTTGTGATAGTAAAGCTCCCATACAATGTGCTTTATGATGGTATGAGCTGTTCTCAACTCTGGCACCAATTATTTTATGCCATTCCTAGTGCTGAACAGATTACAGTAGAACAATAAGTTTTGTGTATATGTATTTCTGTACTTAATCTGGATAAAGATTTTACTGAGTTGTGGGATTCTTGGCAGTAAATGTGTATATTAACGGTGAGAGTGTTATATGTGTTTAGACTGTGTAGGTTCTTTGATTATTAAAAAGTAAAAGGCAGGCCTTGCTGAATCAAGATATCAAGAGTGCACAAACAACCAATATATATATATATATATATATATATCAGGCATTGGCTTTACATGCTACACATTTGTGTATTACATTACTTATTGTGCATAATAACGCACACATGAACATGAACGAGATTTGCCTCCAGCGTGCATGTTTTAGTACAGTTGATGTAAACTACTGACTTTACTTTTTGCTGTAAGTTATGTATTTTGTTAGTTATGCTTGGCATTTGCTTCTAACTTTGTCTCACACCCAAGGACAGTGCAATAGTTTGCTGAGCAATATCTCTCGTCTTGGTGTTTGTATACTGAGACATACTAATCTACATGTCTCCCAGTTTTGTAAACATTTACATTACCATTACATGCTGTTATAACTATGACTGTAGTAGACAAGGATGCAACATTTTAATGGTTATGCAGTCCATCCCTGCTGCAAGGGTGATCTTTGTAGATGTGATGTATAATAAAAGGAAGTATGTGTTTAACCTACAGCTCTTTTGCCTGCATCCTACATTTACTTGTACTTAAACTTGTATATGGTAGGGGTGCTGCACAGAACATGAGCTGTCTGACAAGGTCATTGTTCTGAACAAAGGGCCTTGCATTATTTTTGTGTTTACTTCACTGTCCCTACTGGTATAACATCTCTAAATAACATGATAATGCGTAAAGAAATAATTTATACTGCTTATAAAACTTTCTTTTAAATATCCCTAAGATGTGTAATCTATTGGTGTGTTGCACTTTAATTTACTTTCTCATCCATGTACAAAATCTGGCTGGAGCACAAGCCAGGAGTGGCAAAGAGTGAAAGATGGATATCAGACTTCATAATATTCCTGTAATCTAAAGTGCAGCCTTCTGATTTCTGTGCGCTGTGGATATGAGGTATATGCTTTGTGCATTTTTAGATGCAGTTTCATTTGTCATTGTCAGAGACTATAAGGTATCCACCCTGGACAGTATGTCTTTCATCTGTAATGGAAGCAGACAGTGAGAGCTACCTGCTTTATCAGGTCCTATTTCTTAGTGTTATTAGTCTAAACACAGGCTTTTGGTTAGATTGTTTTTAAAGTATGAAGAATATTTTAAATAAAGTGCTTTCTGAAGATTTGTCAGGACTTCATCTCAAGTGCTGAGGTATTACTGTAGCAGAGTTTTTAATTGCAGCTGTTTTATTGTTGTATTTGGATGACATGACCCCCTTTGGTTTTCTTTGTCTTTATTAATTGTAGATAAACTGTTATTCTGGAGTCACCCTGAAATGGCTCAAAGAAGTGTACATTATCACTGCTTCTCTTAGTGTGATCTTTAGTTCCATATCCACTGTTTCACACACATCAACCTCCTCACCATCATTTGTTTTCTAATATCACCGGGAATTTCTAGCCTTTTCCTTCCTCCCAGTGGTCATCATGTATGCCCACTGTGTATTATCCTCCTGAGGGTGGGAGCAGAAATTGGGTGGCAGGGAGCCAGGCTACCATACTGGGGCCTGTATGGCATTTTTTTTTACTGTTAGACCTTAGGATTACTCCATTGCCTTGCTTTGCATGTGTCAGTCCCTGGTTGTACATGAGTGCTGCCAAATACTTGTTTAATATTTAGATAACTGTGAGGCAATGTACATTACATCCCCCTGCTTTTGTCAGCCATGTGGTCTTCACAATGTAATGGGCAGAACCATGCTATTCCTCCACAAGCCACTGTCTGTTCACTGCGTTCTCCCCATAACTGGGCTACAAGATGCGTATCAAATTTGGCAGACTAGAGCACCAGCATTGTTGCTCTTTTCTTTCTCATAAATTCCATTAACTCCCATCTGATGTTAGTGTTTCACATAGCTGAGATCTGAGATATACTGCTACGCTGAGGAAGTTTGTCACATGCCCTGCTTCATCAGAGGGTGGGGAAGAAGTGATATATGCAGGCTTATTAATTCCTTGTACAGACTGGTAGAGAATGTGTAAGGGGAGACTCCATAGGTCTATAATCCAACAGTGTGAAAAGTGATAAGGACAATCAGCTATAAATGACATTTTACACTTATACCAAAGATGCAAATTTGCATTTCCACTTCCCCAAAACATAACATCAGTAAATAACCCCCCAAAATATGTGGGTCTCTCCTATCTTTATTTCTTACCAGTGTGACAGCCACCATATTACAGAGAAACTAATGATAATTAGCTTTCAAATGTAATGCATCTTTATCCTGCAGGTTCCACTATTAAGGCTGATTTACCTTTTAGGACATTTGATCTGCAGTGTTTATTACACTGTACTTTGTATTGGCTGCAGTGGAGAAATGTTTATATATGCATGTTACTCCTCCTACTGCATTTCCCAGGTTGAGTATGGAATTTTCATAAATAGAAAAGTTACTGTTGTATCATACATACTATATTAAAATACTGAGGCATTCTTGTGCTGAAACACATGAGGTCATCTACTTAAGAACCAGAATGCAAATGTCTTATTTACATTAAATGGATGAGTGAGGATAGGGTGAGGACTTGCATTTAGGAAAAATAGCCTACCTTTGCTTTATTTGTTAAACATAAAATTGGTTGTAAAGACAGTGTTACATCCAGTATGAATAATATATGAAGCCTGTAAAATAAGGAAAGTTAATACTTAGTGTGTGTTCATGGAGCTGAGGCATATGTCATAAAAGCAGCTGTGAAATGACCAGTTATGAATGAGTTATCACTCCGTCTGGTGGATGTACACACACACACACACACGCACACGCACACGCACGCACGCACACACACACACACACACACACACACACACACACACATATGTGAGTACCTACTGTTGGTAATGAAGTCACCATTTACACTGTCAGTATGTTTTAAATGTATGGGGAAACTGCAGCACTCAGCAAATACCCATAGAAGGGTGTGGACATGCAGTCTCCACAAACAAGTATAGTTAGAACCTTCCCTGTAAATCTAAATGATGTGAGACAACAGTGTCATCTGCTTCAGCATTGAAGTACACATACTTAGTCATGTGGTCACTTTAAGTAAGTGAAACTGCTACATTGTTTTGCTTATGGTTATACTAGGTCTGTATGTGTAGAAGTAGAAAACAGATGGAGGAACTTGAAACAGAATGCTGGTGAATAGTAAGAAAAAATTGTGGAATTCTTAACATTAAAGAGTATGCAAGATAATTCTCAATATCACTTTGTAGCAAAGAGGTTTGTCAAACCTGTGTGTACTTCCAATAATCAGATAAATAATGCCCAGTCATTGTCATGTACTTGGATTTTAAGCTCAGTTGCTGTCATGTATGTGGATTTTAAGCCCAGTGGCTGTCAAGTATGTGGATTTTAGTAAGAAACTCACAGACGATTGGTGGTTAAGTTAAACTGGGTCACAGCTGGAATTTAACTGAAAGGACTGAAGAAAGGTTAAGGTTCAGTAAACAGTTTTGTTGAAAGACCTTATCAAAAAAATAAGATAAGATAATTGAAGCACCGGAGTCATCTAAGATCTCGTGCCATTTAATATGTTCTTATCAACCATGCTAAGGGCAGCATTGCATGGAGGAAATAACCGAATGGTATATGAAAAGAACAGAGGGATGGGCATAATTTAATGTAGGGAATACATTCAGTTTAATACAGAGACAGTACAAAACACCCAGTCTCAGATGTGAACTGTTGGCTGGGGGGTATTAACTTGAAAAGAGAACAGCAAGAAATAAGTCCTCAGGGTGATTGCATCGTTTATACCGGATTGTAAGTAATAAGCTAATTTTTAAGGACAAAGCCAATAAGATACTAAACAGTATATATGGGATTTGAATCAAAATGTGTAGGTTATATTACCACTATACAGATTTGTTGTTGGGCCACAATAAGAATATTGTATGTAGTTTTGTTGTGTGTATGAGAATAAAAATGATTTTGATAGAAGGCTACTGTGGTGATAAGAGGACTGCATAAAAAAATATCAATAAAGGTTGAATAAACGTTAGCCTTTTAATCTTAAGGAAATATGAGAAATAAGTAACAGGATATAGGTACATAGCATAACCCCTTTCATTACAGTTTGTATTTCAGCGGGACAGTATAGAACTAACCCTGATTTGTTTTATTTTCTGTAGTGTGTTGTACCTTTGAGGCTGTCCCTAAATTTATGATAGCCTACAAGTGCACATACCAAAGCACCTTTAATATTCCTTAAAAAAAATAGAAAAAGAAGTATAAGACAGTTATATTTTGGAGGTAGAACTTACAAGAATGTGCTAGGTTGGATGGAAGTGCTCAGAGAATTTAGCTGCTTAGCATTCAAAGGGGGAATGAAGTGAGTCTGGCAGAATATGGCTATAACTCTGCTGTACTTGGGACACATAGACATTTTCTTAGCAAAAGAAGGTAAGCAAGATACAGACGGAAATGGCAGATCAATTGCATGGAGACCATGAAGAAGCCAAAATGGAACCCAGTGGACATCTTTGATTTCCTTGTGGGATACATTTTAAAGTGCTGAAAAAACATTGATAGAAATATCATAACTAATAAAAATGGCTGTTTAAGATGTCTTTGGAGACAAATGAGGTATGGATGGATTGAGTTATGGTAATAGATGCAGAGAGGGGAAAGGGAATGGAGAGGAAAGAGGGGAGGGTGTGACAGAGGAGTTCCTAAGGCACTAACTGCATGGACTCTGTATGGATGTTGGTTCCCTTTAGTTAGAAATTCTTTATATTTAATTTTGGATTGCAGACATGACAAAATGTTTTATTATTTACTTGCTGTTATATTCATTTTAGGAACATCTCCTATTAAGACCTCCAACACTGAACCATTTGGTCTCCAGATAGCAAAATTATGAAAATAGAAGCACCTTACCAGCCTGAAAAACTAGTACTTTTTGCTGAACTGCAGTTTCTGGTAATGCAGGCCATACTTTTTTATTAGGGTTTAGATCTTACTTCTCAAAACTACCTTATTTTGAAGAATAGTCCTCATTTTGCTTCATAAAAATGCCCTGATCCACACTGAAAGGGTTTCACACACATTTAATCTCATGATTTCTTAAAAAAAAAAATCAGCAGAACAGTGTAAGAAAAAGTTACTATATTGTGAGATCTGTTCCCACATTTTAGGAAGTATTTTACCATGTTTAAGAAGGCTGAGTACTATGAATTAGTTTTACATATCTACTACCTAGCTATACAAGAGTAGTGAATTTTTTGTACAGAAACTTGTTCTAGTTACTTTTATGTGTGCAGCAATACATTTTAGTGGCTATCATTTAATAAATGACAAGAAATAGCAAGGTTTATATAATGGTACAGCATTTTTGCATCACTTAGGCATTCTGAAGCATGTAGTGTGGGACTGAATGCACTGGACAGATATGGTTATTACTCCATAATGCCACATTGCGGAATATCTTATTGGTTTTCCAAAGCATTATTATCCTTATGATGAGTGAAAATAGCAAAGTGTTTTCAAAGATAAAGAAATCTTTCATTGTGGAATATGTTTACATTTAAGTGAAATGGTAAAACTATTCTTTTATTTCTGGGATCTGATTGGTAACTGAAAAACATGTACTGTTCTGAGAAGTGTGCAGCATATATTTTCAGTGCATGCATTCATATGTGTATGAATGGTACACCAATTAGTCACCTGTATTTCAAGCTTCTTGTACAAGCATTAAGAGATTTGTACTTGTAAGCAATAATGTTCACCGTGTTATATTTTACTGAGGATAATTGCCTGCCTTTTTAGGTATATCTGAATGATTTGTACTCAATAGAAAGCATGCTACTCCTGATGTTTGTAATTTTAAACTACTTCCCTTGAATTTTGATATTAGATTCATATAGTAGTTCATGTGGTGAGAGTGATGCAGTTGATTATTACCTATGTTGTCAGTAGAATACATGGTCATTTGACCATATCACTTGACCAGCTTTGTCCAATCAGACTGCAGATTTCCAGGTTTCTTTTAAGAAGTTTCCATTGCCCTTTCTCAAAGCATGCACAGCTCACTGCTGGTGAAATAAAAAAGTCCCAGGTGGTGTATCAGCAGCGAGAGGCAACAGGGTTGTTGCATTTTGGAAAACATGACTACATTTCTTTCCTGGGCTCATACCACCATATATTTTGCACTGTATTGCTTTGCTTTGGCATCTGCTGAGGCCATGATAAATGTTAGCATGTCTCTGTGCATTCCTTTAAAGGGCTATAGCATTCTGCTTACGTATATGTGCTTCAGTAACCTCATTACACTGCCCCGTTAATGGTAAAGGTGTTCATTCAAAGGCAGTGTCTATATAGGGCTATTAAATCATGGACTGCCTTCTAGGAGAACAGCTGTCTGTGTGTTTATGGGATTCATTACAAATATATATATATTTTTTTGCCATGAAGTTTTTACTCTACTGTTAGTTTGGTTATATCTTCAAGGAAGAAATACTCTGCAGCCCATGTTTATTTTCAAGAATGGTTAGGCTTAACATTATATAACAAATGTCAGAGGTTGTCTGTCCATTTTCCTGGGTGTGTTTAGATTTTTAATCTGCTCATGATTCTAATATGTAGAATGACACCGTAGAAGCTAGAGTGTGCAGTGCTGTCCTTCTGTCCTACTCAGGCTGTCATCTCAGTTACTGTTTGAGGAGAAGGCCCAGGAAAATTTGCTCACTGGCAGTGTGTAGGTCAGTATACTAGGATGCCACTCTGAGAAGAATCGTGTTCCTGGTAATTGGTGCTTTGTCTGTCCAACATTAATGCTACCACATAGGAAACAACTGGAAGCAGATATGGAAAGGAAGAATAAAAAAATTAAAGTGACAGCTGTATTCTTTTTAAAATGTACCATTTTTGTGTATGCATCTGTTAAATATATTACTGTACATCACAGTTCATGGGTGGTATTAGTGATGGTGATGTAAGTAATAGAAACCTCAAAAAACTTTTAATCTCTGTCCATTCCATGGTTATAACTTTGGTCACACTAGCAAACCTAATGTTACCACATAAAACACACGTGCAATACACTTGTATCATATTGTAAAGTAGTCTTACAATTCAAGAAGGAGCAGGCATTAAGTATCAGTTATTTGTTTGTGTGCATGATACTGCATGATACAATATTAAGGAAAATAAATATTTTGGAGAAATGGAACAGTAGAAGCATTAAACTTGTATTTTCATTTTGATGTTATCTTGCTTTAAAAAGCAAGAAAGAGGAGGTGGAGAGGATCATTTTACGTGTTTTGGTGATTTGAAAAATATGCAGTTTCCTGGAGTGACACAAGTAGTAATAATTAACTGTAAAGAAATCAAATCTCAGTGAAAGAGTACATGGAATAATTAAATACAGATTACGGGCTTTGTTAATGAAGCATGTACAATACAGTGTAGGTAAGGGGCTCAGGCATTTATAACAGGGAATTATACCTGTAGGAGTCCTGGAAAGCAGTACCAAATATAATGCTGGAAAAGATATGCATGTAAACATATATGCATAGGAGGTTAAGGAAACAAACTTCTGAAACTATTTCTTGAACTTCTTATACCTTTTTTATATTTTATAGAGTTATTTCTTGGGCATGCCTATGAAACAAATATGTGCAATTGTGAGTAATTAAAAGTATTATGTTTCGAGCATAAGTGTTTTTAGGATACAGGTATCACCAGCAGGCACACAAACAGACAGAGACAAAAGATGTATGGTCTGAGTAGGTCAGAGAAAGGCAGGCCTAACATTTACACCTACCTTTCTCTGGCCTTCTCAGGGAAAAACAGGTGTAACATTTATTTTATGAGAGTAGTTGTACAAATTTGTTTATCCTAGCATTATTGATAGGAAAAGGCATGCTAAAGGATTCTAAGCAGATTATCTTGAATCCATTGGATCTAAGTTCCAGGACAGCATGGAGTTAATCTCAGGTCTTTTACTCGATTTCCACAGGTGATAAAGCAGTAAATGAGAAATCATTGACTGCCTTAACTGTTTTTCTCAGAGTGCTAGAACTCCTGGAAGGCTAAATCATGGCAGGAATGTAGCTGATAAAGTGGATAACAGATTAACTGGGTCAAGACGGCAAAAAACAAAGGTCGATACATTCTAAGAACATACGTTTTTCCCAGTAAGCTAACTCAGTGCTTATTGATGGACATTTGTTTGCAGTTTTCCTTATAAGTATTGAGAAGGACACAAAAAGGACAGCTCCTAAGGTGCACAGAGCTATGGATGGGGTTGTAAAGGTACACAAGATACTTCAATTGTAGTAGGTGAACATCTCCAAACAATGCAGAACATACCTCGTTATATACATCAGTAATATGAGTGGAACATGACTTTCAGGAATATGACAGAAACCTTCCTAACACAAGCATATCCTCGTATTACTGTCTGCTGTTTACCAGCTACCTGCACTAGTCCAGAACCATTTTAGGCATAAACTCAGTCAGAAAAGAATGCACACATTTATTGACAATAAAATCAACATTCAAAATACAATGCATGTGACGGTGAAGAACTAGAAGAACAGTGCTGTAAATTATTTTTTCTTCACATTTCCTAACTAAATTTTATAAAACATTAAGCTGCCATGAAATTCATGACTTGGCATGTTTGCAGACGACTTCTGGGTAAGTATAAGTCATGTATCTTGGTGAGTGCTGTAGCACTGTGTTGAGATATGCAGCTGTTAATGTGCAGATCACAGGTAGAGATGTTGCCCAGGTGTGAAATACAAGTGAGTCAGAAATTCCTTGTGCATTACTACCCCTTGACTTTTACAGCTGGTATAGAGAATTCCAGGAACATGTTGCAGCAGATGTATCAAAATCTCACAGGAAGTTGGGGCACTTTAAAGTACACTGCAGTGGGCAGGATATTTGATAGAAACCTTTACATATGTAACATAGAATGTAAAAGTACATTTTTTGTCTGGCTGAAGAGTGATGGGGAAGGATATGTTTCAAAGAATGGTGGATTTTTTGGACTAGCCTTTCAGAAGTCATGACTGGATGATTAGACTGGTTCAGCACAACTCAGGGAGTTACTGAAGGAAGGATTTTGGGATGAATTGAAGTTCCAAATCAAGATGGTCTACATCAAGACAGAAGCCAAGAATGATGGGAAGGCTTAGTAGGATCTGAAGCATTCATGAGTTCTCCTGTTTTGTATCTGTATTAAAATTAAGGACAGACACCACATATAAACCACATACCAGTCAAGCCCAGCAAAATGCCACCATGTTTTGATGTTACAACAGAAACTAGAGGATCATTTTCTACTGAACTCAATATGTAAATATATCAGAAGTATTGGAGTAAGCCTTTAAAAGTGTTAGGTTGATTCCTCATGCAAAAAATAACTTAGGACATTCTGGAAGCCATGTATACAAATGCATTTCTTTTAGAAGTTTGCAGTAATGGACTGAACCCAAGGCTGGAACTCTTTGAAAAAAAGAGAAATTGAATACAGGTTTCTCAAAAAGGAAATTGCATACAGGTTTCTCACCTCTTGAAGGAAACATAAATATATATTACTCAGGCATGTACACTAAGCTGTACTACATACACGCATATACACACATGCACACACACACACACACACACACACACACACACACACATATGTAGGTGTGTGTGTGTGTGTGTGTGTGTGTGTGTGTGTGTGTGTGTGTGTGTAATGAATGTATGGTTATCAAAACTTTAATAGGAATACATTTTGTTGAAGAAAATTAACCAGAAACCATCAAAAAACAAAGCTTTTAGAGAGCCCCCCAAACTTTGGGTTTATACTAACATCAAGATCATATAGCAGTGGAGGTAAGATGAAGACGAAACTTCCTTGGCTCAAGTGTTCTGTGATCTTGCTGTAGCAAATGGAAGGAAATCACCTATACATAACCAAAAACATGTATTTTGACAAAACTAAAGGACCTAGGAAGAACCAATTAGTTTGCCACAGTGAATGAATGTTGATGCAGCACTTTAACTGCACACAAACTCTGAGTTACAAGGTCCAAGAGAGTAGAAGAAATATGTTGTTATGCTTTGCTTTAGAATAGGAATAATCTGTAATTGCAGGTGCTTATTTTTAGAAGTAGCTTGGCAGTTAAGGCTTGCTTGAGTGTCTCACAGTTGCATAAGGCTCAAACTGAAGTTTACTGGACGTAGTTCGTTCATAACATGTTTTGTTAAATGGGAGCACATCATATTGCTGGCAGTAGTTTTGTCACTGGTAGTATTATTAGAGCATTAACTTCACACTCATCTGTCTCTAAATATATGTGTTTTTATGTGAAGTGTTGGTTACCAGGGATCATTGTTTCTGTAATTTGAAGTTTTGAGTATTTATATGAGGTACTGGGGCTGCAGTTTGTGTTTTACTGAGTTGCAAAAACACTTTCAGTATTGAGGTTTATCCTCTTTCTTTACTGTCACAGTCATGGAGTTAAGTATGTTGAAGTAAAGAGATAGGTGGGGATTGTCCCCTACAAAAACATTTGCTTCATTTTTTGTGCTGTTTGAGTATAGTGGTAGGTTGCTGATGCTGCTCCAATATTTGTTGGCATGTTTGTATCCTTGATGTGTAGGCATGACTCCATTTTAGCTACAAGGCTGTGTTTTACATGGGAGGTTTAAAGATGCATGTATATTAGTTTAGCAACTTTGTTCGTTCTGCATGAAACTTTTTTGATGTGCTGTGTCTTTTTAAATGCTGGGCTTATAAAAAAAGTGTATCTCAATACCTTTAAATAAGAAAATGAGAGCAAACATAGACAGTTTTTAGTCATTAAAATGTGGCTTATTTTACTGAATAGAATATGGCCCCTGTCACTGAAGTGAGTGATATATGAAATGTGAAGGTGGTTATGAGAAGTGATGTTAAGAAGCATATGTAACTGAGGTAAAACAATAAAATACAAACACAATGTTTTTAGAGGTGCTTTATTTTTGTGAATATTATCTAACTGTATGCTGTACTAATTTAAAATTTCCTACTCTAGTGGGTTTGAAACAGTCCATGCTGTGTGATCAAAGGGCAGCATTTAGAAATGTACCTCAGAAACTATCAAAAAAGACTTGGTATACATGCTAGATAGAAAAATTATTACTTGGAAACTGCTGATGCATATACAAGATGTTCAGTAATCTAAGAATTGTGGAGTATTATTTCTTGATGCGGGGATTATATCTTTCCTTGCTTATTCATTTGCTAGTTAAGAGTTAAGGCAGTATTATCTGCCATAAGGAGCAGAATGTTGTGTTTTCTGTATATAATCCACACATTTAAATGTATGTCATAAAGCTAAATATAATGGATTTTACTCTCTCACCTAATGTGGAAATAAAAATGTGAAAGTATTCTGCCACTCTAATATACAGTACAACTTCCAAACACCCACTTGAGATTTCCTGTACATACCATACTGATAAGCAGTCTGCCCTGAGAGCAGAAGTCAACCTTCCTATAATTAGTGTGTGTGTTATATTTGTTCCTATACATTTACCTTGTTACAATTTGAAACACTTCATTTTTTTAAATTTCTTAAGCTAGTGGTAAAACATTACAGTCCTTTACTATTCTTCCTGGTTAATAGGCTAACTCCTTTTTAATTCAAACCTGAGGTTTTTGCTTTAACTTACCCTGCAAGCCTCATTTGTTTACACTGTCAGTTGTCCCATATGTTTTGTCCTTATATCGTCTATATCAGAAAATAAATGCCCAATGTCTTTTAACAGTTCATAATAGTTTTACCCTGTTTTAATATCAGTAAAAATATATTCAGAACATTCTGTTCTTGGAATTATTGAATATTCTAGTTTAGATAACAAATGGTATATTGCTTGTTTTTGTCTATTTTATAAATCTGAGTAAGTAATAAAAAGTGCTTGTAGCATTTTTATGGATTCCCCATCTCTTGATTCACAGATGTGCTGTCTGACCACTATATAATAAAATACTTTTATAGTCTTGAAAGACACTACAGAGTTTCTGAGATGTGCAAGTTCCTCCTTTGTAGAATTTATTTCCATATCTTTTACAAATTTAGTTATTAGATAGTTGATAATGTTCTTACTGAATAGGTTCTGTTTGAAAATGTCATTCTGTCAGTGTAAATTGAAAGTCCCATTAATTTTGTCCTTTGTTCTTTCCTTCTCAAAATGTCACGTTTAACTATGCCATTTACTGCTTGGACAGTTGTCTTCATGCCTCTCAAATGTTTTTCAGTTTGAGCAAACTTTGCTTAGTTATCCAGTGTGTGTACCTTAATGCAATGCTGTTCCAGTAATATATAGTACTTTGTGGGATATACAAACTTGTAGTGACCAGATTTCTGAAAGATTCACAGAATAATTTGATATGTGTTGGGGGTGGCTGTATTATCAGTTTATTGCTTTATCTATTCATTACTTTTCTGTAGCACTGATTATTCAAGATACTTTAATGAACTTGAATTTGAGTTAATCTAATATGTTTAATAGGCTATGAAGTTGCAGGAAATGCTACTGATTTTGGAACACTAACCACTAAAAGCATGTAAGTGTCTACTGTTTATGAAAAGTTTTATCAAGTAAGCAGGTTCTTTTTTGCACTATGAAGCTAATAGCGTCAAGGGCATATTTTTTTCTTAACTTGCTTCATATAGGACTTTTTCTTTGTAAGCAGGTTTCCATATGTAAAGTGCTCTGCCCCACTCTCTATGTACTCTGTATATCCTGTTTATCTGTGCATCTGCTGTAAGATGTCAGGGCCAGTATTAAAAGGACATAGCAAACTGTATTACTTAGTAATAAAAAAATATAAAATTATCTTAAACTATCCTATCTCAATATGCTTATGGCAACTGTATGTTTGTCTTCCTCACAAAATCCGAATGTAAAGCCTGTGATTTAAATTGCTTATGTCCAGGAGTGCTGTTTTACAGTGTATTTATCTTAGGCATACTGCCACACAAATTCATCTGCAGTAAGTGTCCATGATTTATTCTGTGTTATGTGTGTGTGTGTGAGAGTCTGTACAAGTGCACAATTTTAAGCAGTCAAAGCCAGGGTAGCTGGGAAATAGAGCTAGCACTTTTGCAGTCGTTTCTCACTAATCCAGGGTGTGAAGTTCCATTCTGAACACTGGTCATGGTCTGTGTTGAGGCCATATGCTCTCCCATGGTCTGTGTTCAGACCATATGCTCTCCCATGGTCTGTGTTGAGACCATATGTTCTCCCTGTGTCTGCATGGAGTTTCCCCAGCTAATCTGGTTTTCTACTTCCTCCCTAAGACTCGCTAGTTTATTGACTATTCTGAATTCTCTGTGTTTACTGCATTTACCTTTGTCATCATGGCCTAGACTACAGATGAAATGGATCAGAAAAAGAACAGTTCACTTAAGACATACATAACTAAATTAAAATGTGATTAAAATGTACTAATTTTTACACTTTATTGTCTGTATTCTTTACTGTTCTTCACATTACATGTATTAAAAGTTTTAGAACACAAAAACATTACTGCATTGTTACTGTAGTGATGGGAGTAATATATAATGTACATATTTTCATATACATATGTATACCACCTCAGAAGGCTTTGATGAGATAAACTTTGAAGCATAGTTGGAAAATGTTAAATATAACATAATGTTCTAAATTTCAACCACTCTGTGTATTTCACATAAAGGTTTCAGTAGTCAAACCTCAGCATTTTGCCATTTTTTTCTTACTGTAGATAATGTATGTTACATTGCACATTCTCATGTGTTTATGTATTATAAATATATATATACTTACAATGAATGTACAAATAGAACTTTTTGGTCATAACATCTGTAGCACTGGATGGAGTATGCTTACTGGATTTTTAAGGTAGTCTTTCACATTTGCTGTGTAAAGTGGAAGTGTGTATGTGTTTTTCCTTGTTTTGAAGCAATACTTTCTTTTTATTTGCATTGTGATGACTGAATCTTATGAAAGTAATTTTAGAAATGTAGTGAGAAAATTGTAACAAAACAACAAAAAAAGTTGATGTATTAACATGCAGTGTGTTTGATTCAATAAAAGAAACTATTAAAATGGATGGCTACATTTGTTATTGCTCTCTGATGGCTATCTTGTACTCTGCTTGGATTCCCTGTTTGCTATTGTTTTCACATTTAGTCGTTTGGTTATTTGTACTAACCAATGTTTTTAATGAGGTATATTCTCAGGAAGAGATTTGTTGGTCCATCCGCAGTCTTGCTTAACAAGAAAGGTTAATCAGCAGAATTAGCTGGAAGTCCTGCTGTGAGAACCAGTACCACTGAGGTGTTTGGGTGAGTAACTGTCACAGATATGAAAGCTACTCAGCACACACACACACAAACACACACACACACACACACACACACACACACACACACACACACACACACACACACACACACACACACACACGTACATTTATGCAATTGTGGGAATAGAATACTTCAGGGATGAAAAAGTTACTGCATTAGTAATTATAATACAAAACAGGTTCAGTTCATCTAGGTACATCACAATAAAGATGTCCTGTTTCCACAACAAGCAGTGGCATTGAAGTTGAAAATAATGGAGGGGGGGTATAGTTCCTGCATGGGCAGAGGTTTGGGGTTTGCTTTCACTTACATTGATATTGTTTTTGAATTTCAGTGAAATGGTTTAGAAGTGAAGTTTTGGTCTTTTTTTTCTAGTGAAGACTCTTACCATGCAAATGCCTTTGAGTATTTTAGAATTTTGTCTACCTGTCTTCACAGATTATTATACACTTGCCTGTGTTCATTGCTGTATAATCCACTGTATGGCATATATGAAGGCACACATACACACAATTGTGCACATATGCGCACATACAGACACACGCACATGCACACACACATAATTCATTTCTATAGTTAGTGTAGTTGTAGTCTGGCAGTTGTTGCAGGGGATTGTGGAGCTGTTAATGACCTGTTTCTTGCAGTCCAGTGGTCTAGGGTTTGATTCCCTCAGCCACCATTGCCCAACTGTGTGAATCTGAGCAAGTTACTTAACCAGACAGTGCTCACAAGCTGAGAATGATTGTGATAAATGCTTTACCCCAGTCAAAAAATACAAATACAATAGTCAATGTTAACATGTTTGTATTGTGTTTAGTTCCATCAGTATGGCAGTCTTTCATTTTTTAAACAAGTTAGCTCTACAATTAAATCAACTTATTCTTATGTGTGTGTGTGTGTGTGTGTGTGTGTGTGTGTGTGTGTGTGTGTGTGTGCTCACAAATGCATGGGTGAACATAGATACTATGTGTACACAGTACAGTACAACTTTATCAAATGGGACAGTTTGTTGAGTATTTCTGAATAGGGAAAAATTCTGATCTGCTAAATGGAGTGACTGCAAAGATAGTTATACAAAGTAAGGGGGTAAGGGGTGCAGTCCCCATCATTCTTTCCCTTAAAAAAATCTTTGATAGTTTCTGATTTTCAATGAAGTGGCTCATAATCATATATATATTTCACACACACACAAACACACACACACACACACACACACACACACACACACACACACACACACACACACACACACAAAAAACCACACGCGCGCGCACATACACTTCTGTGCCATGAGCACAATATTGTTTTTGTCTATGTTTTATTAGTACAA